>NW_010182627.1:0-333 GCF_000695765.1 Mesitornis unicolor | reverse complement strand
CAAACCACCTCCCTACAAAAACCTTGAGTTAGCCTTTCAAAAAAAAAAAAAAAAAAGGGTCACATAGGAGAGAAAACCTCATCTCAGCTACAGCCAGCCACCCCGGGGAAGCCGTCGTTCATGGCAAAGGGGCGTTTTTACTTTCTGCTGCCTACTTGCAGCGTTTGACCGTTTTTGCAGCCTCTTACAATGCTGCATCTCCTGACACCAGGCAGCCCCGCTGCCCTCTTGGGGCTTTGCTGCTCAGCAAAGGCAGAAAATAAGATACTTGAATAAAAACACACTCTCCTCCAAAAAACCCCAAGACAACTCCGGTGCGTGTGTCCCAGTAAC
>NW_010182626.1:10358-20423 GCF_000695765.1 Mesitornis unicolor | reverse complement strand
CCCTAACGTTCTGTGATTCTGTGAAATAGACATTTAAATTTATTCTGAATAGGTAGAAGCACAGCAGCCAGAGTCAACCTCTGAGGTTGCTTAGCTGGCAGCCTAGAGTATTGCTGTCCTGAGCAAAGGCCAGGAAAACGCTGAAGATGTTAGAACAAGGTGGGTTTTATCCATGAGCTCATACCTATAATATGAGCTGAAAGGAAGATGCCATCCACTCCCTTCACCCTGCTTTCTCCCCATTTTAATAAATCATATGGAATAAAGTATTTTACCAGTGAGATACTTCACACAATTCTCCCAGTCAACTTGGGAATTACAAATTTAGAGATTCTCATCTTCAAGGGGTGCGTGAGATGGTCACGATCCTGGTGTTAGTGAGGAACAGAAAGGTGTGGGTGGGGAGGAGGACCCAGGTGCCGCCTTATCCAAGCTGTTCTGGATCAACACCTGATCATGTGATCAACACCTGATCAACACCTGGATCAACACCATAATCATCATAGCTTGGGGCAGCCATTTGCAGATTATTATTATGTACAAGAGCCATTAAAATGAATCCATCTGAAAGGCAGCAGCAATGGCTTGTAATTTGCCCACAAAGAGAGAGAAAAAATGGGGTGTTACTTGCTTGAGGCAGGGAAGGAAGGAGGCTGGAGGTTTCTCTCTGGCTTTGAAAAACTGTCAAAACTGTCAGTGCTAAACCAAAAATACTGAAGTAAAAAGCTGCAGAATATAATTACTAGAGACGCTTATATATTTAAAAAATTCACTATTTGCAACGCAGGTTTTGAGCAAGTACTTCAGATGCTGGCACACACTGCAGGGGCAGGCAGCAGGACTAAGCCCCAGCCTAGGGCTACGGTAGGAGCCTGTGCATAACCCAGACACCGCTTTGGGCTGGTACAATGGTACAAACTCATGCCACAGCTTCCCTCTTTCCCACCAACCATGGGGCAGCTTTAAGCTGCGTTAATCATTTGGAAAGGGAAAAAAAAACAAACCCAAAAACAAAAAGCCTGAGGGTGGACCCAAATCAAATTCTTCAGGCTCAAATACCTGTGATCACAGGGGCTACGGGAGCCAAGAACTTGGCTTGGCTGCTCAGGGCCATGTCCATGACCAAAGGCAATCCTGGAGCACCAGAGAGGCACAGAGCAGACCCAGCCCAATTTTCTACCAGCTGATGCTAGTAGACAGGCACAACAGTGATGAATCAGTACCCTGAGAAGTAGCATAGAAGGCAACGAAATGGAGGGGCACTTTTCAAAATTAGCGCAGGTATCCCAGAGAGAACTGCAGTGGGGGAAGCCAGCACTGGAGATCCACAGCCCTTTCCCTGCTGAATCTTTACCCAAGCATTCTGGTTTTTGAAAGTTTGCCTCTTGTCTTATCTGGGTATTTATACAATTACTAAAAAAAATTAGAGCTAGTGACTCACTTGTATTAAAAATAGGTTTCTCAAATTGCAAGTATAGCAGAGTACCTTTATGCAAACACACTAACTGTTTTGGGAATGCAGCTGTAAAATCACAATTAGAGCAGCAAATCAGATCAAATTGGATCTTTGAGCCAGGAATATTTAAATTCTAACACTAATTCATCCCCCAGTGAGCTGATATGTTTATTTGGCTTCAGGAAATAAAAGACAACTGGCAGTGACACTATTCTGGGGAGAAGGAAAGTAATCTGAGAATTTCTATCATCTTCACAGAGATGACAGATGTAAGTTTCAAGCACAGCACAGGTCAAGTCCACAGCCTCTGTCTGGCCAAATATCTAAATCCCTGATTTGGCTACTAGGGATATTCTTCAAAGCAGTGCTCAGCTGCCACCACAATCTGTATGTGCAGTGGCATCCGATGGCTGATTTAAATGATGGCCTTTGTCATGAAACCGTTCCTTCCCATAAGTTCAAGTCCAAGCTAAACCCAGGAGTCAGAAACCAGGCAGGACCAACAGGACCCCATGCTCCAAGTGCATGATGATATTAAACTCGTCAAGTTCAGCAACCAGGACAGGCAGCTGCTGGCTCCTGCAGCCACCTGAAAGCCCCTGCTCTGGGCAGCCAAGAGCGAGAGGCCTATCACCAGCAGCATTTCCCTTCACTGGTTTGTAGACAGCCACAGACAGCAAATACAGGGCCAAGTGCCCCGTGTGGATGTTACTCATTAACCATTAAGTGGCTGTGAAATGTCTGCATTAAGATATCCAGCCAAAAACACTTGCCCTGGGATACACAACAAGGGAGGGCAGCATCACAGATTTTGCAGCCACTCGTTTGGTCATCTCATCTATTAAAAACCCCACTGATCATCCACAGTCTGATCTGGGTCCACTGACAGAAAACAAGGCCACTGCTCCCTCAAACTGATCATGAGGAACTGGGGTATATGTCACTTGGGAAAAGTCTGGATTAAAATGGAAAATAATACACAGGTACCAGAAAAGCTATCTTCAAACCCCTCACTCAATACAGTACCACTTCTCCAACCTTTTCTTTTTTTTTTTTCTTTTTTTTTTAAATCCTAATCCTGGAGGAGTTGAAATATTCCCCTTGCCTGAGCTAACGCTGCCAACGTGATGTTGCTGGAACCACTTACATAAATTTTCATACTACATCAATGCACCAAGATTTTCCACTAGCTGCAGCAAAACAGACTTCAGGTTTTGGATGAAAAATCAATTTCACTTTGCACTTTTAGATACGTGGTATATGGAAAAATAAAGAAGAAAAAAAACCCCAAACACAATAAATCGCCATGAAAATAAACTGTCTTTTTAATCTGAAAGAACAGCGTGTTCTCCCTCTCTTGTCTCCACTCTCTGGAGTGTTTTCTATTAATATTAACATTTTTTTTCTGTCCAGGTGTTTCCTCCCTGTGTAATCTCCCATGTAATCTCTTCACAGGTGTAGAATCTTTATACCAGTCTCAAATTGCTTTTTTCCTGGCTGACAAAAAAAAACACTTTCAGAGAGCAAAGCTTTCACCCTTCCAAAGACACCTCTAGCACTAAAGGGCATGGACCCAAAAGCATTGACAGCAAGACCCCCACAGCCCCCGCCACCTCTCAGCAGCAGAATGCATTGTGCTATGAAAAAGATGAACGATCTTCAGCAGGGCGATCATGTGTTACTCTTGACAGCCAGGAGATGGGAGCTATGCCAGGTGTATATGTTCAACCAAAAAGGCAACAAAACAAGGTGGTTCAGTCCTGCTTCTGAGGTCACACCCTGCATCAGCAAGCTGTTGAAAGCAATTGCTGTGGGCAAGCGCTTTACTGTCCATTCCTCGTCGCTGCCTCTAGACTAAATCTCTCCCAAGGAGAGTGTTACGTGCTCTCTTCCCAGGTGCTCCCTCAGCCTGTTATGGGATGGCTGTGCTGTAAATGGGAGACAGCCCATGCTGCTGTCCCCACTTCCCCTTTTGCAGAGAGATCAAAACAGAAAGGTCCACAAGACAAATAAACAGTCTCATGTTGACTTCTGTTAAAAAAAGAAAAAACAAAAGCAGAAGGAGGATGCATTAGATTGGATACCAGAGACTGATACCAGCATTGGGAGAAGGCAGTAATTTTATTTTACATTTGGAAACACAATTTTCTGTGGCATATAAATTAAAGAAATAAAACTTGCCACAGGCAGTAACTGTCATTTATTCCTGAAGTTGTATTTTGAAAAATCCCTCAAGTTAATTCTGGGACCAGGATGCCCCAGCATGTTCTACAAGAGGACATTTGAGTGCTGTTTCTAGGCAAATGGCACACAAATCCCTGAACCGACGAGGCACAGGACACGGCACAGCGTCCATGTCTGACTATAGTTAAACTTCATATTTGCTAGTAACACTGATTTTTCAGCCAGGCTTATGCACCACTGCAGAAAAGCCAGTAGAGGCTGAACGGAGCACTTGGGTGGGTGGGAAGGCACTTGCATTTTGCAAGCATGGGTTGTGCCTGCAATCCCTTCCACAGATTGAGCCTTTGCTGGCATCTCATCCAGCTTGCAACCCAAGACCCTAAGGCAGGAAACGCATGTGTCTTATTCACCCCTTCCAAGCTTTAAGATAAATGCTAGTACAATTCAATTCAAAATTGCAACTTCATTTTCAGAAACACTTAAAGAAATAAAGTACCTAGAAACAGTTAAAAGTAATACTGCTACATAATGAGGAAAATGTTGTTGCCTGCTGAAGAAGGGCTGTCTTGCACACCCATAGGTGAGAACAGTGAGAAAGTTCAATTGTCTACCGTCTGCTACATTAGGAAACTTCACATAAGCCCAAGTTTCAAGAGTCACGTTTATACAGGAAACTGCAAGGCAGGAGCTTGTGCCTGGTTGAAATGGGCATGGGCTGCAGCCCATGCAGAACCCATGCTCTCATCATCCATGGAGAGCTGGAGCAAGCAGTACCCACAATCAAAATTATTTGGAAGGGACCTTACAGTCCATCTAGTTAAATGAAGAACCTGCCCAGTTGATGTAGTTCATCACTGTAAAGAGCAAATTCAAACCAAAATGCTTCTGTGCCCATTGCTGAGGAGCTGCATGTCCTGCGCAACTGCAAAGCATTTACTGAAAACCAGGTCAGTGTGTCTAAGCCCACTCTTCTCCATCTCACAGCTAAAGCAAGTGAGGCACACAGTTAATTATTTGTCCTATGTTACAGAATAAGTCAGCAGCAGCACAAGGAATAAAAGCTGATTAACAATTACAGTAACACTGTTGTTCAATGGGTCCTTAATGACAGCACAAGAAAAAAGGAAGCCCACACCCAAGTCAAAGTAATTTTATTAATAACTCAAAAGAGCAAATTGCTACATTTTACTGAGAAAAAAATCACAGCTTTATGGACCAGGGCAGAACTAGGGAAGCTGCATACTAAAATGCTGATTATGCAAATTTATCCTATGAACATTTTTAGACAAGAATGAAGCAAGATTTATTTTCTTTAATTAAAAACAGAATCCTACATAGTTCATTAGCATGGATTCAGAACAGAATTAATATTAATGTAGCCCACCTCTCCCAATTCTACCTGCCAGATACCTCAAGGAAAAAAAAGGCTAGAAAATGGATTCCTAAGCAATTTTAAATGTAACTGGCTAAAGTCTCTGCAAGGCTGCTGGCATCATTGAAAGGCCACAGTGACCAGGAAAATCTTTTTGACTGGAAAAAGGCAAATGATACTCCCACCCTCCAAAAGGAGAGGAAGATCAACTGTGGAACTACAGGCTGGTCAGCCTCACTTCAGTCCCCAGGCAAATTACGGGACAAGCCATCATAGAAGCAGTTCTATGCACATGAAATACCAGATGACAGGGAGCAACCAGTCAATATCAATTTACCAAGGGAACATTCTGCCCAGCCATCCTGACTGCCACCCAGGAGGCAATGACTGGCTCTCCAGCAGAGGAGAATCAGTGGATGTCATTCCTCTTGACCACAGCAAGGCTTTCAACAGTGTTGAAGAAGCCTTGTAGCTGGACTGTGGATATTCACTACAACATGGGCAAAAAACTTCTGGACCACGGGCCTCAAAAATAAGTGGTTCAAGTTTTAACTGTTGGGTGGTTACAAGTGAGGAGTCAAAGCTAGGGCAAAATGTGTTGAACACCTTTCTTAACAGAAGGGAGCCCAGCTAAGGATGCCGGTTTGTCTAGCCAGAAGAACAGAAGGCTGAGAGGAGACCTAACTGCAGTTTCCCACTAGAGAGGGACCGCAGGTAAGACAAAGCCAGACTCTCCTCAGGAATTCAAAGAAAGGGGAAGAGACAACAATCGCAAGCTGCAACCAGGGACTTGGCCATGAAGAACAAATGCTTGCCCATGAGAGCAGCTAAGTGCTGGAGCAGGTGCCCAGACAGGCTGTGGAACCTCCACCACTGGAGGTTTCCAAACCTCAAGGTCTTCAGCAACTTGGCCTGCCCTTGAAGCTACCCTGGTACTTTGCAGGGAGTAAGACTAGGTGACCTCCAAATGGCCTTTCAACCTAAACTTTTTTATGATTCTGTGACTGTAAGTATATAGGTAAATACAAAAAGTCTAATCAGTAAAAAAAAAAAAAAGCCACCAGTGATACCTATTCTGACAAGCCTTCAGGCTATTCCACCTGTCAAGTCTCAGACACCATTACTGTGCTTGTTCAGCCAAAAACTCCATATACTGTTTCCGAGCAGGAAAATCATCAGCTGGCCTGTTGTAGGGTGTCCAGACGGGTTCTCCAACGAACAGCCTCATTGCCTTCACGTAATTCTGTCAAAGAACAAGAAGTCAAAAGTAATTTAAGAGCTACTTTCCATGGGGTCTTCATTCTGATGTTAATGGTTTCATTTGCACTTCTGCAGCAACTTCTGAAACCATTTCAAGATGGGTTGAAAGCTTCATATGTTCCAGAGAATTGTACCACTACCACTATGCTGTTGTTCCTGCTCCCAGCTACTGCAGTGGGAGATTTTGCACCTACGCAGTGATATATTGTGCCACAAGCAGAGCCTCCAGGTTGGGCAGAGACAGCACTTCTCCCCGTTTCAAATAAATAAAAAAAATCATTTTGCACTGGATGCACAGCGCTGAGCAATGCAGCACCTAAACCCTGCCTGGATAAACAACAGCAATCAGAATACCCAAGATGGCTGAGGAATATCAGAGGCTTCAAAGTGACAGCCATAAAAGCTGAATGGGGAGTGCATAAACTAGCCAAAAAATAATGCTGTGGAAAGTGAAAAGTCTTGAGATTCTAGAAGTAGAAGGACCAGTCCCTGCCACCAGCAAACCAAAAGTACACCAGGTGTGAGGTACGGATGTGGCAGCAGGGAATGGGATTTTACGACCTGCAGAAGTGCTCCAACCACTGAGTTATGGGAACTTTCCTCTTCTGTCAACTGTGCTATAGGTTTAGATCCTACCTATTTTGCAAACGCTGCTAAGTGCTTATCTTGCACCCAGGTGATCAGCAATGTCAAGAATAAAGTTAGGTACATAAAGAATTTAGCTGCGAACTGTAAGGGTCTAGAAGCACCTGAAGAATTTAGTTTGAAGATGGCAGTTCTGGACTGAAGTTGGCAAACATTTAAGATTTCTTGTGGATTCAACTCATGGTCCCTGACATTTTCACTATGTTTAAAAAAAAAAAAAAAAAGAAAAAGAAAGGCCTCAAGCTAGCAACTGTAACCGATTCATTGTGGATCTCAAAATGCAGACATGAAAAGTCGGGGTTTTCACCAAAGCAGCCTCTTATTTTTTCACATATATGATAACTACTATCCGGACTGCTGATTCAAAATTATACCATTCTCAAGACTGAGAATCATCAAGACGTCATCACCAGAGATGGGATTTTGCCACACAGGAGACAGCACACATTTCCCCATTTTCCAGGGGTAACGCTGAGGTTACAAACATTTTTATAAAAGCCTACAAAGAAAGGTGCACAGATCAGAACTACAAGTGCCAACCTCACAGTCCCGCTGCCAAAAATAGCCTCTAAAAGCAGGTCATCTCCTGTGAAGACAGCATCCAGTCTAGCACATGCTAGCTGCAAGTTAGCGGCTCTGGACCCTTAAATCCATTTTTTCCCCAAAGGTGAATTTAGTGCCCATGAAAGATGACACTGCTGGATGCAGATATGCTCTGTCTGTTCCCACAAAGACATCCTATAAGGCAACAGAGAAGGATCTATCTCCACCATCTCTACCTCAACCGACAACGGGGGTAATTGTGTGAGGGACAGCTGCAGGGCTTAGCTCTCATGCTGCTACCACATAAGATACACTACGGATATCACGTGGCAATGACTTGCACTTAGAGCTGATGAAAGGAAGCTGAATTTGTGACCTGGAGATGAAAGGTTCGGATGCTGTGAATTATTTAGTATTTTTCATATTCCTACTTCATATTTAATATGTTTTGCTAATGAACTGAAAGTCTCAGGGCATGCAGTCACTAATGTGATATATAATCGCATGGATTTGTAATCAAAATTTACAGTAATCTATAACAACATACATTCTCATCCAGTGTAAATCGGTGATATATGCCGGCAGGAAGGGTTATCATGTCTCCTTTCTCCATGAAAATCCGGATCCATTTGTCATCCTCATCTCGAATATCAAAATAGCCAGATCCATCTAAGATGTAGCGAATTTCATCATCTAGGTGTAAATGTTCTTCATAAAACGTTTTTATCTAGGAATAGCAAGTATCTCTTAAAACTACTGAACACAGAAAAACTGCAAAGGAATCTGGTAGAAACATGCAGCAAAGCAGACAAAGGCTTTCAAAGGGCAACTCTGCAGTGATTCAACAAACAGATGAGACCAACATGGTTAAAAAGGCCAGTCCAGCCAAACGGGACACTTGTAAGCAGGCTGCTGCATTTCCTTTGCAAGACAGGAATTTCTCTGACGGCCAGAGAAACCAGTCTCTGAATAACAGTAATGCTTACACTCCTTTGGGAGAGAGGTGGGTACAGCTTCTCACTGCAGGATTTGGTCCTCGCAGTTGTTCAGTTTGATCATTTTGTACCTTTTTTTTCCCTGGCATGCAAAAGTAAATAAAACAGAGCTACACATTATTCCCCCTATTTTACACTGGAGTAGGGTTGAATTAGCCCCACAGGCTACTTGAACTCTGAAAAAATGCAGTTATTGCCAAACACAGCCCATCTACAGCAACCTGATGTAAACAGCAGGTCACGCCTGTCCCACACAGTGAGTCCCAGCTCCAGGTTCTCTCTTCCCAGTCAGCAGCAGCAACATTCTCGTTTTTTCTGCGATGGTGAATTCTTTGTACGTTTCACAGCACACAACAAAACATGCTTTAAAGGTTCAATTAACAGAGACCTGAGTGTGTTAGCACACAGAGAGCAGTGCAATGTTCCATCCACCTGCTCAGGCCTGGATGCTGTTTAGCTATGCGAGTGCAGGTGTCCCTGAGCCGGTACTGATCCAGCATGGCAAGGTGAGCAGAAGTCCTCATGCCCTGCCAATAACGGCCCATCTTTGTGTCAGACAGAGCCCACGCAGACAACCTGAGTTACTACCTAATTCACCTTCTCATCAATTTAAAACCAGTATAACAAAATGGGCTTAAAACAAACTGGTAAGTGGAAATTTAATAAAACCATGGAAGTGCTACCCAGTTGCTGTCCTCAGGTCCAAGCAGTGCGCTAGCACCCTGAGGCCGGGAAGATAAAGCTCCTTCTAAGGAAGCTCATCTGAGAGCCTGTTTCAGCTGTTTTGAAATAGCCAAGGTACCACCTTCCCAAGTTAAAAAAAGAAAAAAAAAAATCCTGTACACGGAATGTACCCCCTTGATTCCATGAGGTTAACGTTGACTTTGAAAAGACGTATTTTGCAAGCAGCCATTAGGGTATTTCAGCCTTCAAAGCTCATACCCAGCTGGCAACTGCCTGCCTTCATCCCAGGGAGGCTCTCTGAGGGCAGGCCAGCATTGGTGGGGCTCTGCCGGTAGGAATCTTACTTTTGAAATGACACAGTGATGGAAACTATCCTTAAAAACTCTGAAGGCAGTCTACAGAAGCAAAAGGCCTCTGCTATTTTTAAAATAATATCAAAACCGCTTTTTAAATGTTAAGGACCTCAGTACCAGATGCCTTTTACATCTGGAAATCTCATGTGTGTGCTCAGGGTGTGCAGGTGTGGAGAAGCCAGCTGCACGCTCTCGTGGCAGACTTCAGCAGGCAGACGTGCATTTGAAGCAAGAGACTCCCATACCTTTTCCTCATAGTTTGGAAGCTTGTCTTTATGTATGGTTATTATATCCATCCAAGAATAATTTTCTGCTCTCCGAATCTCTTTCAGACATGGATCAGCCTCATAATTATCAGCATCCAACTAAGAAACAGGCGGGGGGGGGGAAAAGAATTCAGACACAAGATGCAATCGGGACGCTCACGCTGAAAAACTGGAGTTGTCAGGGGTGCCAGCAGAGGGGCAGGCAGGTCGCTCCCGGGGTAGCTGCCATGGGTACACAAGGTTGGTTACATTTACCTGTACCCAGCCCTGCACAGGCACTGTCTGAGGCTCCTCCCGCTGCCTCCCC
>NW_010182626.1:284-10186 GCF_000695765.1 Mesitornis unicolor | reverse complement strand
GCCGTGGCGTTTCCCCCCCCCAGCCCCTTACTTTGCGGTAGCGGACGCCGAGGCGCCGCAGCTGCTCCAAGCTAACGGCGTGGTTGGGCCGCAGGCGGTGAGGCGCCCGCTGGTCCTCCTGGGACTCGTCCATGTACCACGCTTCCACCATTGCTCCGCTCCGCTGGGCCGGACTGCGCTGAGCGGGAGTGGCCCGGCCCGGCAGGGGTGGAGGAGCCAGGGCAAGGGCCGGGATGGGCCCCGCACTGCCAGCCTATGGGGAGAGCTCTCAACGGGCGCTATTTGCAACTCACAACAGGCTGAACAGGGCGCAGCAGACACAGCTGTTCCTTCAACGTACAGCTTTAGGCTCCAAGGCACGGGTGAGGAGAGCTCTCTCTGGAGGAGATGTGCCGGGGTAAAGGGCTCCTTACCGGCACAGGTCCTCTCCGGCAACGTGGTGGCTGCAGCAAACATCGCGCCTACCTCCAACAGCAACTCCATTTACATCTACGCTGCCCTGACAGTAACGATCAGTCTTAGCCTCAAAGACCTGCATTGCACCTCCACAATATGGATAAATAAAAAAATAAATTATAAATCTAAAAAATTTAAAAAGTGGTAAGACATGCTGCCCAGAAAGCTAGTGTTGTCTCCATCCATAGAGATACTTTATCCTGAGCCACCTGCTCTGGGTGCCCTGCCTGAGCTGGGGTGGACAGTCCTCTCCAGCCTCTCCCATAAGGTTCTATGATTCCATACTGTAAATAAACCAGCAGCCAGCTAAACACAACTGAAAAAGTAACAAGCCCTCATTAAACATTTTTCTTCCCAAGAAGTCTCATACTTATCAAAATGTCTCAACCACTATTTCTCAGATTCTTAGAAATGTTACCAGCTCCCTTTAACATAGAGTATTCAATGCATAAGCACTACTGGTTACCTATTTTGGATAAAGTTTAATTGCAAATTCCATGAAATTACAGGTAAGCGAGTCTAATGCTGGTATTGTCCACATTTAGTTTTAGAAGCACATACAAACCCAGACAGAAGTTCAATGCCTATCCTGAATGTCATGGCTGCTGAAAGGCAATACTTTCCTTAAATTTCACTTCCCTGAGAAGAATGACTTGAACAGCGAATATCCTCTGTGGGTCAAGCCCCTGTTAAGCCCTGATGAGCAGTATTATTTGCTTTCCATCCCTTAACCAGCCTTAATCTTGTAACTTTCAGCTTTCTTTTTTCCTGAATTTCCAGAGTAAGAATGATAAATATTGGTATCAAATTAACATAAAACTCTTTCCTATTAGATTTCCTATTATAATCTACCTATTAGATTAATATTGGGTGGTAAAGTTCCTTAAATTCAGTATTACAATAATGTTATGTTTTATCCACTGTTATCTACACTTTTTCCAAAGCTGCTTCTTCAAAACCTACATTTTTCCCTACAGGAAATAGGATCTACATGATTAACTGGAGACATGTGACAGGCATACTGTTAGATGCCACCTCTTAAGTACATTGTTATATTGTTCTGCCTCAACTAGAGATCTCATCAGGGCTGATGAGACATTTTCCTTCAAGCCAAACTTCCAAAATAAATAAATAAATGGATAAGTGTGTGCATATATACAAAAGAAGCAGAGGGGGAAATCTCATCAGAGCACTTACCTTACCTTCAGTGTGCAGTTTTGGAGAGAAAACAAATAAAAAACTCCACATCTATTAAATAGCCAACCAGTTTCCTCATTCTATCACAGTTCATCCGACTCTAGATACATAAGAGCTCATACTTTGCATCAGTAAATACATTATAATGCACGAGAACTATTAAGAAATGAAGCTTCAGCAGCTCTGCCATTTAGTTTAGCAGTTAACAAATACAAAAAAAATACAGTGACTTCTGGCTTAAGCCAATGGTATGAAGGTACCTTACAAACTTGACAAAGATAGCATACCAAACCTCTTCGCTCTTTCCATATAGATTCATAAAAAATAAAGCTATGTTGATTACTGGTAATTACTCTCTAATTCAAGTGCACATTAGCCATTCCATTAATTTCATAATTGACTGGAAAAAATTAAGTCAAACACTTGACATCCGGAAGATCTGGAGAAGCTGCTCATCTTCTAGTTCCATTTCAGATAAAAGGAGCAATTATTACCTTTGGGACAACACTGAAGAGGAACTAACAGTGCTAACAAGAACCAGTATGCATAAAAAAATTAATGGAAACAGGAAGCCAGAAATAAAAAGCTTGGACATTAAGCAGCTAGAGAACAGTAAGAAATTAATTGTTCAAGTTTTCTTGTGACCTGGCTTTCTAGTTTGTCCATGTTGCCTTGCAAAGTAACTATAAAAATAAATCCACAGATGCTGTAACTGATAGTACTGAGAGGCACAGGCAAGTGTTACAAGCCCATCCACGCAGACATTACTGCTAGTACCAGAATGCCAAACCGTATTAAGAGACATCTCCATGTCAGAGGTCACTGACCTACCAAACCAAACAACCCCAAATCCTCTCACCCCCAACTATCATGAGCTGTTAATATGCATTTCTGTAAAAAAAAAAAAAAAATTTATTTCACCAAGAGGAAAATACAGAACACTTAGGATAAAGATTTAATATTACTTCTTCAGAAGTCTGTCTTTACAGTAAATTCAGAAGTCTACAAGACAGCTAAAAACACTGATCGTGGCCCTTCAGTAAGATGGAGGAAAAGCAAACGCTTTGTATCATTAACTAAATATTGATTTGACTGCAAAACAAATGGTATACAAGAAAATGTGGGTGTTTTTTTTCTTCCCAGAAGTTGGTATATGTTTAACACTTCAGGCCAGAAAGAAGCACAGTTCAAAGTTCAACTCCAAAGCAATTACAGCAGTTCAAGTTGTCACTGTGATATTAGTCCTTTTTCTCCTACTGCAGCAGTCCCAGTATATCAGGGCTTTTACTAGCTCCTTCTCTTGCTAGTCTATCAGCTTCTTCATTTCCTTGGAAGCCAGCATGACCAGGAACATGCATCTGTTAGGACAAAAGCACAGGAGCATTAGATATACAAGAAATCAAAAGAAAAGTACATACCTGAAACCTGACCATACAACACCCTTTCGTTCACAGTATAGCAGCACCTCCTTACATTTAGGCACTCTCCTCACATTTAGTCCTCATGTGTTCCCTGGAACGTTCACAGTCTCCCTTCCTCTAGTGAAGTCTTGCCAAATTGTGAAACCACCTTTATGAGAAGTACTGAACTGGATAAGGATCACCTAACCTAGCCTAGCCTTTAAGAAACGCAGAGAACAGCTCCAAATGAAAATCCTCACAGAGACAGAGAGCCTCTCTGCATTCAGTGCTTAAGTCAAATTAATATTTTCCCAGAAAGGCAGAGATTTCTATGCTGTTAACAGCCTTGGTGGTTACAGCACTCACTTAGGATACCAAAACAGGGTATGAAAAGAATATCTTGATTTTCAGATGTCTTAACTATCCATCCTTCAACAGCTAGGAACTGAAAACACTTTCAACCCTAAGCCCATCATTGTCAGAAGCGAGGGTGGAGGAGTGTGCGGGAGGAAGGAAAGGAAGAAAATCAAGCTTGCTATTTGACAAGATCTGAGGGGACAAGCATGAAGTGCACACGGTATTAGGCTTATACAGCAAGGTTTTGGTAGGAGTGGCCTCTGTGAAAAGACACCAAGGGCTGCCCCTGCATCAGAAAGAGCCAATTCCAACCAGCTCCAAAATGAACCCACCACAGTTGAGCCCATCAGCAAAGTTTGTGGCTCCTCTTAAACATATTCAAGTAAATGCCAAAAATGCTGCACAGCAGCTGTGAGAGAAAAGAGTGGGAAAAAAATGTGAGAGAAACAGCCTTGTAGACACCAAGGTCTGTGAAGGAGGGGGAGGAGGCGCCCCATACACTGGAGCAGACTCCCCTGCAGCCTGTGGTGACCATGGTGAAGCAGGTTGTCCCTTTGGAGGGCCACGCTGGAGGAGATCTCACAGGGCAGTGCATGGAGGACCCCACACCTCTGCAGGTGGATTACTCTAATGAAATGCCCGCACACACTGCTCCTCCTGAAATAAAACATCTTCCCAAGTTTAAGAGATTCAGATAAGCGTGCATAAAGCAACAATATATCTTTTAAAATTATGTAAAATACTCTAAGAACAGGTAATCTTTAGTCTTAGTTTTAAATTCTTACACTTTATTAATAGACAACAGGAGTAGTTATATAAAATTTAGTCAGCCTTTAAATTGGAGCTGCCAACTCTGGGGAGACAGAACATGAATGGAAAAATATCTGAAATAAGTTTCCCATAGAAAGAGTGCACATTAAAGAGCCATTCTGTTTTCTACAGAATAAAAACAGAAGCCCAATAAATATGCCATTAGCAGCCACAAAGTTAATTGTACAGAGATTTAATTCTAGAACCAGTACTTTCCTACCACAACTAGAGTAAAATTCAGAAGCAGGGAAGATATTCCCTACGATGTTTAGCACTGATGTTAAAGGTTACAGAAAAAATACGTTTTACCAGGAATACCTGTGCAGAGGTTGTTTTACTACTTTACTAAAGAGCCAAACAATTCAACACTTAAAAACTGGTATTTCAAAGAAATTTCTTTGCCAAATTTTCTTGTAAAAAAAACACAGTTAGGGTAGAGAAAACTAGGGTTAGTTTATTTGGGGTTATGATCTCCTAGTTTTCCCTGCTGAAAGACACCCAAGTGATTGAGTTACACCAATGAACCAGCATCTTAAGTGTTCAAATCCAGAAACTGAGCTATGACTCAAAAAGACAGTTATGCTTTAAGCTTAGATTTGCAGGAACAAAACTTTTATCTACTAACAGTACTAAAACTAAAAATAATTACTGCAGGCATTTTCCAAGTAGTAACAAGAAAGAGCAAACAAATATAAACATGCATTTAAATGAATTAAATACTGGCTCCAAGAGCCTAGGCTATGTTGCTTATTTGGTTTAAATAAAACAAGTAGCTTCTCTGTATGCATGGGTTTAATTATGAATGTAAAATAATATGTTTTATAAAGTTCTTAGTTATGGTCATATTTGTAAGCTTTTACAAGAAGTGTTTAAGATGTCATTAAGAGTAAGAAACAAGGTGCTTACCCACTGAATTTCTATGCCTTTTGATAGATTATCAAGTCTTTCAAAATCTTCCTTATTTATTACACTTCCTCCTGAACTTGTTCTCCAGCCATTTGTTTTCCAGTTGTCAACCCAGCTTGTAATACCTATGCAAAGGGAGCATTAACACAAAAATACTATGAAAGAAGCCAGCAAGGATCAAGTTGGAGCTAAAAGCCTTTTAACAAGACATTAACTCCATAAAAAGTCTCAGGCAAAGACACTGGGGATAAAAGACATTTTTGTAGGCTCTCTACTACTGTCTTTCAGGATCGTGCTTTTCCATTATTACTGGAATTACCCAACCACATTCTCCTGAACAGATAATGAATGTAAGGACCACAATCTTATATACACATTACACACAAAATCACAACATGTACTTCAATAAACTGAAGCTAAAGATTGCCCTGATGGTACAGTAAGCTGGAACAAATCAATGGCTTTGTTTTGAAACTGAGAAGAAGCACGGTAATAGAGGAAAAGCAGATGGCCACCTGTCTTACAGCTGCTGCACACTAACTAAAATCCTTCAGAGAAGGACCACATAAGCAGATTTCTACCAAACAAGATTTAACATTTTGGCCATCCCTTTCTTGACAGAAAATGTACTACATTACTCCTTAAATAAGGTTTGGGTTTTTTTTTAATCTTTTTGCTGGTCTTGACAGTGTAAGACATTCCTACTGCTTTCACGACAGAACTGAACTAAACAGAGAATCGCCAACCTTGCACACAAAACCTCCTAACAACTAAACCACACCCATTTGTGCTTAACCGAGCCTCCTTCTCTCACATTTTGAAAAATAACTCTTAGACATATCTACAAAATAATTTTGATTAAACACAAGTAGAACCTGCACTTCAGTGATCCAAAATGCAAGAACAAACTGCAAGCAAAAGCAATGAGACTAAGACATAGCATCTAAAGAGTCTTATTTTCTTCTCTCATACTTAAGTCTCATGCTTAAATTTAACACGAATTTTATTCAACACAGCAACTTTTCCCCCTTCACCACACCAGTTTCACATACAAGATGGCATAGACTTTTCTCCCACAAAACAAAGAACTGCAAAGATTTTTCTTTGCTCCTTAATGAACAACTTTCTTCTTTCAACAAATTATGCACTTGGATTCTATTTATCAGCATGCAACACTCAGTTCTGAAGAGTAGATACTCTTGCTTTTACACTTCCCTTTTTCAGAATGCTTCTGGTATTCGCTCCAAAGTGATCTGGCAATAGCTAGCACATGTACTCCCTTTGCAAAAGTGTGAAATACAAAGAAATACTTATGCAGTTCAGAATTATCACAGGAGTAAGAACTGAAGATCTGGGGGAAAGGGGAAGAAGCATTCAGAAATTAAGTCTTACTGGCTGTTTCATGTGGTATTTCTAGGAAATAAAATCAAGTTCTCCAAATTTTTGGATGTCTTAAATACAGACTCTGAGCATTTATCATCTAGTCTAGCCTGAAACTTTGCAAGTGTAGTCTACATGTAAAAAGTTAGGAAGTTTGAATATACTTCACCTTTGTGTATTAAGACAGTGTCTCCAATCCAAACAAAACAAAACCCTACAGGCTCACTATACCAACTTCTGAGTATTTTCCTGTGTACATCCTTAACAGAGTGCACATGAACATTTTTTCTTGACTTTGTGTCATACTGAATGCCTTCAGACAAAAACTCTTCAGCTACTTCTGTCATTCTTTACTGTAATAGGCACTTTGACTCTACTTGTATTTCATACTGTTAGCAGGTAATCCCGGTCATATTCTGAAGTTTTCCCCAAACAGTCATGAGTACTGAAATGATGCATTCTCTTCCATATAATCCTCTCCCCAGGCCTCAGTATGTGCTGTGGGTCTTATGTAATGAAATCAAATACTGTGTGTCTTTAAAAATCAGGAAAACTAAAATCATTAACTTACCATTAATAGTGAACTTGCTATCAGTGTAGATAATTAGTTTCTTGATGTTTTGACTCTTTGCTTGCTCTATTGCTCTGCAGGCTGCCTTAAGAACATTTCAATAGAATCACAGTTCAGAAGAGGATTTTGAACACATGCAATTAAAATACTAGCAAAGCACCTGATGCTAGCACAGAACTGCACAGAATATTACTGTCATCTCTCCATCAGTGAGTACCAACATTCTCTAGAACAGAGGTTCCCAAAATTATCCATACAATCACTTAATGAATCAGGCAAACAGGAAGCCACCTAAGTTTCACTGGCGAAAAAAACCCACAAAAATTCTGATGCCCAATTCTGTACTGCAGGCACAGCCTTCTACCCAATTTCCTGTCAAAGCCTCTATTAACTGCACACCAAGTTTTAGGCATTTTCTCCATAACCCTGAGGAAGAGAGATTCATAACAGTTCCATCACCCCTTAAAGTTTGTTTGGTTTTGTTTCTTTGTGTTCCTGAGGTTTTTTTAGTGCTATAAAATACAGTAAGAGGGAGAAGTGTCTGGGTCTGGATGTAGAGCTGAAAAGCTCTTTAGTGACAAGTCCAACCCCTGGCATATCACCATCACCTCTGCTTGTCCCTCACCAAAATAAAGTTCCTGCAGTCTTTAAGCAGTACCATAATTAAGATAAGGTGAGAAGGAAAGGCTAAACCTGCTGTTGACAACAGACATTTACTTCAGCAGTAACAGAAGCTTCTCCTGAGACCCTAGAATTGTTAGTTACATTTACCTAAGGAATATGATACTCTGATCCTATCACAACAAGAAGCCAATCCTCCTCTTAACAGCTGCTCAGTAGCTCTCATCCCAAGGTCTGCAAAGATTGAGAACCAGGCTTTCCTAATGCAACGCTGTTTTAAATAGCTGGGTCTGATGATATTTGGGAAAACTCAAGGTGAATTACCTTGTTCAAAAACAGTAAAATTTGAGGAGAACTATTTATTTCAAGTCATAACTCCTGATATTTTGCGTACTTCCCCCACAGTTCCATAACTGGTTTCTGAAGGCCAGATTTGAAACAGTCGTGAGTACACTACTGAGGTCTAACACACAGAAGCATTTTAGGACATTTACTACTTACATGTATTTCTGCTCTTTGATTAGTCTGCCGTCCGGGAAGTCTTTCACTGGTATTTCTGTGTCCAAGGAATGAATAGAAGATTAGTTACCTCAAATATTCAGAATTGTGTATAATGACTACATATTAGAAAAATAAATACAAGAAAGCCAAATTTCTTTTTATAAAGGAGGATAGATAGATAGAGAGCTCTAGCTCTGTTTTCCACCAGCATAGTGCAACCTGCATATCGGGACCTGTCATCAACACACTATTGTATTTGTTATCTTCTTAGCATACCTACACTGATACTAAAATTTTCTGCAACACTTGAATTACAGCTTCAGACCCTAAAAATATTATTTCCAGTTGATTTCTCCACATTCTTACCTCCCAGAGAAGCTAATTTCTCTTTACCCCTCAGTAACTCATTAGTCTCATAACACTGTCATTCTGAGTCTCAACAGCAGGGTTCCATACTCAAAAGCATGCTGGTATTGTAAATCACACACAATACAGTAGTGTATTAAAAAAAAATAATAATCCATGCAGCTACTTACAAAGGGTGACCTGGTCCCCAGTAGACACCTATTCCAGCACGTGCCCTGTTACGTCCGTTACCTGAGCAACAACCATCTGTATAAACGACTGCAAAGTCACCTACAAAAGAATTACCAAACCCTGAAGTTCAAGCACTCCTTCAAGGATGCTGGCTCTTTAACCAAAAATAAATGTTTATCAGCAGATTAATCCCCAAAACTTCCCTCCCCCGACAGCCCTTCAAAAAGTTAACTACAGAAGCCATGTAGATTAGTAATGCAGAACACCAGAACTCCCACTGCAGCTTCACACCCTCACTGCTCCCAAAACAGGCAGCCTCAGGAAGCATCTCTGCCCCATGTTCCATATTCTCACTACAGGTCCTGCCTTCTTCAATCAACATTAAGACTTCTCAGCAACATCTGCATTTGAATAGTCTGTAATTTAGACACACATAAAATCACACCTATAAAGACCAGACTAAGCTTTACACTGATACCAATAAAAGCAAATTAATATTTCACTGAAAGACAATGTCAACAAATATATCATGGCTCACATTTCCATTTTTAAAAGAAACGACGTTACACTGAGCCCTGTGCTGCCATACACAAACTTCCCTAAAAGCTTTCCAATAATTACACTCATTTCTTATGCAAGAGCACAAAGAATCAAAGAAAATTACAGCAATAATAAAAGAGCATACCCATATATGAAAATTTATCTCCACTAACTGTTGGCACTGAGTGTACTTCATCATGTTTTACACGCTTTGCAATGTGTTCTTCATCAGTAGACTGTTCATATGGCCTTTTGCATGCATTGCAACACAAGACATTTTCTTCCAGTGCCTCTCTCTGGCTAACATTTTCTTGTGTTACAGCTGGAGGACTATGTGCCTCTTAAAAAAAAATTTAAAAAAGAAGAGAAAAAAAGTTCAACTATATACAAGATCAAATTTTATTTGAAATTACTACTTCTAAAAACAACAGTTGTTTTCACCTATTAGCAACGCTAGTGTGTTAAACTGACACCAACCAAGCTATTATGCAAAAAATACTATAGTACACACGAGTCATTCTTGATCCTAGATCGAACCGAAACAGAGACACTCATGTAAAGGCCCTTAGAAAGGACACGGTAACAAGCCATGCTCTCTAAGCACCTACAGAAACACTTTCATCGCA
>NW_010182626.1:0-246 GCF_000695765.1 Mesitornis unicolor | reverse complement strand
CCCGCCGGTTAAAAGACGCCCACCGGAGCGGGACAAACAGCAGCTGACACTCACGTATACCCAGAGGCCGCACTGCTTAGATACAGACAGGCAGAATCCAGGCAGACTGTGCCAGTGCGGCCTCCCCCACCCTCCGCTCCTCGATGGGACGCCCTGCCCTCCCGCTCGGGCGGAAGTAAGGGAAGGACGAACTACCTGCCGCCTTGGGCTGCTGCTGCCCCGGGGGGTCGGGACGCACGAAGGCCC
>NW_010182625.1:0-8514 GCF_000695765.1 Mesitornis unicolor | reverse complement strand
AAAGGGGGAAAAGGAGAGGGAAGGGAAAGGAACACAAAACAGGTTGAAATGTAGAAGACTATTTAAAACTGTCAACTGAAAGCCACCTAAATGCAGTCCAACAACATGGAATGACAGTGATTATTCCTCCCTATGCTCTTGGTCATAGGAGCTGGGATTTCTTTGCCTTTTTCATGTTTGGCAGCTGTTTAATTTGCCAGGGTCAACGTTTAGTCTGCCAGAAGTCCGCTGCTTCGTGTGTTCTTGAAATAAGGACAGCAAGAGAAAGCAAAACTCCCCGTTTGCCGAGCTGAGAGGAGCGAGGTGGGCCCTGGAGCCCCAGGCATGGCAACAGCAGCATGGCTGGGACAGAGCAGACACCTCCACGATGGAGATGGAGAAGGCATCAGTCCCTCAGCAGAGAAAGGGACAGCCAAAACCTGCCTTTTCCTGCTGCTGAGGTGCTCCCATCCTATCCCAGGGTGCTGGGGGCAATTCTGCAGCATCGGCGATACCCCAGGGTGCAGCATTGGGAAAGGGATGGGGATGGTCTCCAAAGGGAGCCACGGCCAAGGGGCTGGGTTGGGGCACACACAGGGCTGTGCTGGGGGCTGCCCTGGGGGTCTTACCATCAAACGGGATTGTCTGAAGCTTCAGCTGCTCCGTGTAGCTTTTCCGGAGGTATTCGGCGGCCTCCCCAAACTCGCTCATGTCCAGCATAGACATCTTGCCAGACTGGAGGAGGACTTGGCAGCAGCAAAGGAAGAGGGAAAGACACCTGAGCACTGAAAGGAGGGAAAGGACAAGCAGTCAGTGCCTGGGGAAAGCGCCCGCTGTGGGGCTGCTGACCCAGAGCCACATGGGTACCAAATGCACTCTGAATTTTAGAGAGCAAGATAAGACAGGGATGACAATATTAGTTAATAACAACTGTAATAACGAGATAATTACTGAACACTTTGCCTTCTATCAGCCCCACATTGCAAGTCCCAGCAGGGTGAGCCAGCATCACTTTGGTGTCAAAATCCACATTCACATTTTAGGTGTCACCAGAGATCATTGACCCCTCTTTTCTTGATAGACTCAGCTAAAAAATGACTATTCCAGCTCTGCGGACCTGCTGGAGCCTTGGTGCTCCACACACCACCTCTGCAAAGGCTCGGGTCCGTCTTGCAGAGCAGCATTGCAGGATGATAAAAGCAAGGCTGGAAGGATTATCCCTGGGAAGATCCCTTCCTGAAAACCACCGTGACAGCTGCTGGGAAAAGCGCTTTTACGGTAGCGCTTTCTAATAGCCATCTAACGCGGCATCGCACGGCAGAGCTCCGAAACACCGCAGCCTTCACCGACGTAGCCACTGCTGGCAGCCAGCGGCTTGGCAAAGCGCTCAGACCTGAGCAAAAACGCTCTCAATCCAGGTCTATCCCACCCTCCCCTGCACCTCCAGAGCCAGCCCTGGCCTCTGGGACCATCCGCCCTGCGGAGGTGAAGCGGGTTAGTAGCCGAGGACGAGCGTGCACACAGACATGCGCTTCGTTACCAACCTTGGTGATAGGACTGAGTGGCTGTGTGTGTGTGCAGCAAAGCCCCTTTTTATTGTGTCTGTCAAGGTCAGAGTGGGAAAAGATATGTCAGAAATTCCCATGTGTCATGTCCACACAGCTCCATTGGTGCTGCTGTCCCACTGCCCGGAGAGACACAAAAGGCAAACTTCGCTTTTATCTCTCTGCGAATGCAGCCTGGTTATTTTTATTCCTGTATTGTCAGGCGAGCACAAAGGCAGAGCGAGAGACTCCGGCTCTCCACGCTGCCTGCTCCAGAGGGAAGCAGAGGGATGAGAGCTTTGCCTTTTCCTCCTGCACTGGAGCAATGGGTCCTCCTGGTTCTTTTCCCAGGTGTGCGCAGCCGCTGGCTTTCTGAGCTGGAGCATCCCAGCCTCTCCCCAGCCAAACTGCCTGGGAGCGGGGGAATGGAGCAGGACCTCAGGGCTTGGTCTTTGCTGCCCCATCGTCGGTTCTCAAGGGGCTTGGCTCATTTCCCAGGGCACACGGTCCATGCCTGCTTAACACCAGGCACCACAAACACCAGAATTTGCTTTTCTGATTATATGTGTGAAAGCCAAGAGTTTTGTTAGAGGGGCCTGAGGCTTCCTGGGGTGGGCACACAGATGGGCAGGGGGCTTGAGTCCCCCACTCTGCCTCGCAGCCATGGCTGAGCTCTGCCTTTGCCAAGCTCTGCCCAGTGATACCCCCCCAGCACTCACTCACCTTGGCATGGGAACTTGGTTCATGCCTCAGCCAGGTTCAAAACCCCTCAGCAGAGCAGTTGCTGGGTTTCCTCCACATGGTTTGGCCCAAAGGCACCGTGTACAACACGGTGATGGCAGCTCGGAGCACACCTCCATCCCAGCAGCACCACCACTTCTGCCTGAGACGGGAACAGGACCTGGCAGGGGCCAGGACCATGACCATGCCACAGGGATTTCATTGCTGGACTCAAGGAAAAGCCACTTTAGCTGCTGGCTCCTAAAGTGCAGTGAGGTTTCTACCCTTGAGTCCTGCCCCCCAAGTGTCCTTCTCAGATACAAAGCCACTACACGTGCCCCGTGGGAGCAGGGGCACTCGTGGGCTGCTTGGATTCAATGCAATTTGTGTGAAACGAGCCGCAGCCGCCTCCAGAGCTGGTAATCACCCTAATTAGAGCCAAGTGACTTGGGACCATGACAGGGAAGGGCAGGATCTGGGCCCCCTGCACAGTCTGAATGGTTGAGCCTCAGCTGGGGGGGGTGCCTGGGTGCCAAACTCCCTCTTGGCTCCCCCATCTTAATGTCCTGGGGACACAGATATTAGAAACAACCCCATCAAGATGATGCTGGAACACCAGGGCCCATGGCTGCAGGGTTTTCCTATTCCCCACTCAGCAGCCCTCCCACCCCAGCATAACTTGGGGTTGTTGTATCCCCCTGAGACCAGGGGAAACTGAGGCACAAGGTGATTAAGGATTCTGTGCCCAGGCTGGATGTGGCGTGGCCTCTGTCACGGCCAGAAGAGCAGCACTGGGGGCTGCTTAGGGCACGTGGCTTCAGTTTTGGGGGACTTATGGGATGGAGGAGGACTCTAGACCTGTCCCTATGGCTCAAGCCCAGGGATGGGTTGGTGTTGCCTTCATAGCCTGCCCAGTTTAATGTCAGGGCTTTGCATGGTGTTGGTTTTCCTCAGGAATTAAAATGCTCCCATGTAGCCTGTAGCATGAACAAGGTGACTTTGAGCACATAGGGATAAAAGGGGATGCAAGCCCCAACCTCCATGTCCTATGTGGGCACCCTCTCACCAGGCTGGTGCTCAGGAGCTCAGGCCCTCAGGAGCTCAGGCCCTCATCGGGTTCTGGCAGCAGCTGGTGCAGAGCTGGACCCTGTGGATGTGTCTGGGGACACCGTCAGGGGGATGCCAGTGCTGAGACCCCTCGAGCCCGGCCTGACAGAGGAGCTCAGCCTTGCCAAGATGGTGGAGCTTCAGGTGCCGATGGCCCACAGGTCCCCCTCAGGTCACCCTGGTGGCCTCCTGCCCCCCATCCTGGGCTCCCAGTCGGGTTCCCACCCACACCCTGGCAGGACCCGAGGCCTTTGGTGCCAAGAGCTTTTGCCACTGATGCCCTCGGCCCAGTCCCACCAGCTGGCCCAGCCTCCCGCATTCTTCTCAGGGCACGTACCCACCCCGCGCTCCGCTCACCCCCTCTCTTGCCTTATCTTTAAAGCGATTTTATTTTCGGAGCTCCCCTCCCGCAGTTCCTTCTGCTCGCCCTGGTTTCTCGCCCTCTTTGAAGAGCTTCCAGCAGGGTCCAGCAAGGGCCGGGCGGAGCCATGGAAGGGGAACCGTGGAGCAGTGGCTCCCGCAGCTGCTGAAGGGCCCTTCCGCCGGCTCGGGGGGCATTTTCAGCGCTGGTGTTTGTGATGTGGTTTCTTGGAGTGGTTGGAAGCTCCTCCTCGCATTGCTGGCAAGGCCTGAGCTGTGCCCTGCTCGGACAGGTGGGATGGGGCATCCTCGGTGGCCACAGAGGGCCCCTATGGACACAAAGAGGAGCCCATGGCTTCAGCCTGAATGTCCCACCAGCCCTGCGTGACCACCCTCAGCAGCGGGAGCATCTCCCCTGACCACTGACGCACCCCTGTTCTTCCCCCCGCATTGCTTTGTGCTCCATGTCGGTGTCCCACGATGTGATGGAAGAGGATGAGGCTCCTCACCATACCCCCAGGGGCCGGATAAGCCTCTCCCCATGGGACAGGACACCACCAGCCCCTTCAATAAGCATTTTGTGGTCAGATCAGCTCCAGCCCAGCCCTGGAGAGCCAGGAGGGTGCCAGGGCTTAGCCATCCTCTCCAGAGAAACCCCTGGCTGCCCCCCAGGAGGAATGTTTCCCATTAGCAGGCCCTGATAAGCGGCAGGAAGGAGAATTACTCTCCGTGTCAGGCAGTTCACTGGAGGTTTCCACACTTAACATATCACCACTATCAGCTCCCTGAAATGCACTGGAGGGGCGTGCGAAGGCGGCCGATTAGATAAAGACAATCTGAGCAGGGGCTATTTCAGGCATATTTCCATCGAGCGAGACAGGCGGAGGTGACGGGGCAGTGCTGCCAGACCGACAGCTTCCCTCTGGCCAAGCAACGCTCTCTCCAAAGCAAACCCCTAAATCCTCACAGCCCCATCCCACCAGACAGCAGCCAACCCCCAGCACAGCTTTCCATGAACCCCTCAAAAGGAGCAGCGGCAATGCCACTCAGTGATGCCACTTGGGATGCAGGGACCCCAATGGGCAGATGCCCTCATGCGATTTGGGCTGGGATTTGCACTGGATCTCCTCAGGTCACAGCTCCCTGGGCTCTTCCCAGCCTCAATGTCCTGCCTGGACATCCTCATCCTTGGGGACACTGCTGGTGGCCCTGTCCTGAGCTGGCCTGGGGTGAAGCGCTGCTTCTATAACCCTTCATGAACATCCATGAAGATGCTGCTGTCATGAGCATCTTGGTGCAGTGGTACCCACCTCATCATCACATGAGGTTTGGGCAGCATGGACCTCCATGCTTACACTGCATTCAAGAAGTCCCTAAAATGAGTATCAGGATTGAGAACGTACCTGGAAGAGACATGACACGAGGGATTAGTGCCCAGAGATACCAAGGAAAGTGCTGGGGAGGTCACACACAGGCATGGAGACAGGGAGAGCAGCTGGAGAATGGGAAAATTGGAGGGATTTAGGTGTTTGCTTTGAATTCGCCAGCTTTGAGGTTCTGGGGATTGCCACTGTAAAGCGTCTGTTTGGAAATGAGGGTTGTACTGAGCACTGCAAAAATCACAGCAATGTATGAGCCTTCAGAGGAGATGCTTGAGGCTTTGGCACTGCACTTCAGAACAACGAGAGAAGATAATTTTACCCTGCTCACTTGAATACTTAATAACAGCACCTTAATTGCAGCCGGGACAGACCTGGGCACACAGCAGCCATTGGAAATCACGACCAAGAGCTGCTTAGACGTGAGCTCAGCCCATTACGTGACAAGGGACAATCGTTCAAGATGGTAACAGACTCCCCTACGAGATGTCCCCTGTCCCCCAAGCACATCCCTACCTCACAGCATTTGGGCTCGAGGGTCACCTGGAGCATCCCAGCAGCCCATGCTATGTCTGTTGGCCAGAAAACTCCCTAAAAGCTGCCCTGGGATGTGAGTCCTGGTGGTGAGGGGACTCTGGGCCACTGCTGAGTCCGTGTATGGGCAGTGCCATGGCTGCTGGGTCCGCTGGGGCTTGCTCCCCCCAGCAGAAGGGGGTCAGCATCCGCCGCTGGTCCTCACCTTGGCGGTGCACAGCGAAACGCAGGTTTAGCACAGCAGCACTGGTTTCCACCGCCGTTTTCCACCCCGCTGCCCCTCTCACCACTGTTTCTACCCAGCTCCATGGCACAGAAAGGGCTGGTGGAAAAGCTAAGGAAGTGAAATTACTTTGGGGGAAGAAATGACACGGCCCGTTTATAAATAACCCGGCTTCCATTGATCTTTTAGACGCTCTTTTGGCAGAGGGTCCAATGTCACCGCTCCAGCCATGCAGACAATACCGGGGCATTGTTTTCTTCTCAGTTACAGGGGGAAGGACAGCGCCAGCTGCTTCGCTATCTTTAGCCCATGAGAGCACCCTTCAATTGTTCTGCACTTCAAACAATAGGCACACGTGTGGGGGTTTAGGGTTGCCGGCCTTACCGGAGCATTTCGTATTGAAATTCGGCCTCTAAAACGAGAGATTTCTCTCATGCCCCGGCTGAAGCTGGTATTTATACGTGTATTTATATGATGGTGAAGCCAGGGTGCAAGAGCTCTGCCTTGGTTTGCTCGTGGGGTTCAGCTCCCCGGGGAGCCCTCTGAGCTCTTCCTCAAAAATAGCCCCATTCTTCAACCCCAGACAAATAAAGAGAAGGTCACGTCACCCCCTCCGCTTGTGGGGCCGAGTTAACGGCTTCGGTGCTACTGCAACAACGAGCTTCTGCCCCAATGCACACATATCCCGAGGTCCAACAGAGCTGGCCAGACCAGACCGGGGTGCGCTGTGCTCTTTGCAGTGGGAAGAGCAAAGGAAAATCGGGGGATTTAAGGGTTTTGCCCCATTATAGGGTACCAGGGGAGCTGGGTGCCTGCACGTGGGTGATGAGTGGATTTTTGGAGGCACAGAGGGGCCTGGTACAGCGCCAGCTGTCAAATACCCACGTGTAACTCGGCAGCAGCAAACGATCTCCTCGCTCTCGGGTGGCTCTGCCCTGCATGGGTGGGCATCCCATGGGTGGGATATGCGACCTGCCCAAAAGGTCCCGTTCATGCCCCGACGAGTGCGAAACACGGGGTCTTGTCAGAACCATCCGTTCCCCTCCATCACAGCTGATGCTGAGTTTCAGTTCTCTGCCAGGGTCCGTGCCATCCCTAAAGCTCACCTCCAGAGGCTCTTCAAGGGCCTGAGGAGAGGTTTACGCCTATAAAGTGCTTTTCTTTAAACTTCGCAGGCCTCTATTTTTAGCAAATAAAGATAACGGCCCAGTTGCTGTTGTTCATCTTTTGTTGCACGTAACAAGCCAAATACTTACAATGTCTGCCATATTTTTTTATCGTTTAACCTTCTCCAGGCTGCGTTGCAGCTCTCTCCTGCTCTAGCGGAGATTATGGGCTATCTGCATCCCCAAATCCTCCCCGGGCTAGCGGATTACGTTGAAAAGATCTCATCTCCAGACTGCATCTGGAAAAGAGAAAGAAAAGGTGACCCTTATAAAAAGTTACTGAAAGTTTTCCCATTTGTTCTGGGAGCTCCTTTATCCAACTGAATTGGAATGAAACTGGACCATAATTTGCAATGTTTTGCTTAGAAATTTAAGGTTTTAATGCATTTTCTCAGAGCAAATGGAGAGGAAAGGGAATGCAGGACCCTGTCAGGACCAGGGACTGAGGGAAATGCTTCTGTTTGAGTAAACTCTGTCCTGTATAATCATTAAAATTCTTGGACTTTGTTCCTCATTTCCATCCCTTACCCATGGTGGGCTCCCAGTGCAGGGCTGTTTTCCAGTGAGACAAGACTGGATCCCCCAATCCACTCCCAGAATCACAGCTTGGATCCATATTTGGCTTTTCTTCCCCCAGCATCTCTGTGAGCGGCTCCAAAAACCGCTGCTTCCCAGCATCACAGCAAATCTGCCCCCAAATCTGCACCTTCCAGAGCCACAGCTGCAGCTGGGGATGAGGTTTAACACAACTGGAGCTCATTTGGAGGAAGCTGAGCATCCACACCGGAGCTTTCTCGACTGCAGCAGCAGCATCACAGCCCCCCTAGGGCTCCTGGGTTGTCCCGTTGAGGCATGGACCTCCCCATCAGGAGGAAGCTGAGCATCCACACCGGAGCTTTCCTGACTGCAGCAGCAGCATCACAGTCCCCCTAGGGCTCCTGGGTTGTCCCGCTGGGGCATGGACCTCCCCATCGCCTCCATCCCCTCCTGCAAACACAGCCCTGATTTGGTGCTCACCTCCTCCCGATGGGTTTCCAGAATGAACCTCTCCATGCTGGGTCCCAGGGAAGATGAAAGCCGCTGGTGCCACCTCGCAGGGGTGTTCAGTCTTTCATCTGCCACCCAATCCAGTGCAGGACTCCCCAGTCCCCACCGTGGCTTTGAGATGGGTCCCACTGCAGCCTTGGGTTCATCTTTTGGGTCCTGTCTCTCCATCGGCAACACCAGGAGCAAACCCCATCAGCGATGCTGTGATCTTCTTGGGAAAGGGCCATTTTTACCACAGACACAGACCCCCATTGAGGCCAGAGCAGCTGCCCCCTCCCCAGTGCCCTGCTACCACTTCTCACACCCCCTGGTCACTAAAACTTGAATTTACACCCCAATGTATATTATACTTGCTATGGTCCTGCATCGCATAAACACCTTTGGCCTTTAATGCTCCAAAATCGCTGGGGACAGGAGACCTCACTGTCCTGGTTTGAACTAAACAGAACTGATTT
>NW_010182624.1:0-40627 GCF_000695765.1 Mesitornis unicolor | reverse complement strand
GTCTTAAATGTACTTTCAATTTCTGTCCCTTTTATTTTTTGCAGTCTTGAAAAAATGATCAGTTTAACTTGGCTTTGAAAATAACACAATGCAGCCAGCATAGCTCTGCTCCCAAACAGAACCATGCTTTTTATTTAGATGAAAATATTCAATAAACTCCTTTTGTGCTGGCTTTGCTGTCCTTCAGGATAAATAAGTTTCCAGTATAATTAATAGCTAACCAAAAATGACGAATACTTATTTGAGAACTTGGTGGAGGAAATGAGTCTCATAGAATGCTGCAAATTGCTCTGGTAGTATCTTTTCAGAAATATAATACTGAGCTGCAAATGTAGTCAATTATCAGCTTTTCTCTACTATGCTTTGATCCTTATAACAATTTATTTTTTTCTTCTGCTAGTATGCATACCCCCAAAAAAGAAATGTAACAAGATGCCTAAATTGCTGACTGTCTTGTGTGTAATATTGATTTGGCTCATTGATGCTGTGTTATCTAAGACTAAATTGGCATCAATTTTTTTCCCTCTGAAGCCTGAAGATTTTGTGTTCTCTTTAATTGTTGGAGGAAGGTCAGCACAGAGTGTACCCTCTGGCTTTTAATCTTGAACGGAAATGTCCTAAATGAATAGAAAACTGCATGTCAGCGAAATGAACTCTTGCTGAAAGCAATGTGTAGGCTTCTCATGTTTTGCGTTTGTGATGACATAAGCTTTGACCTTGGCCTGTATCTTGTCGAAAGAAGAGTAACATTTGTTCCCTTCAGCCTAATAGCTTCACTGATGGCAGGAATTGTGCACTTGCATGAACAACAGATCCTGACCTATTGCAATTTGTAGTGCTGGTCGGTAAAGATTTTTTTTTTAATATTGAAACGCTATTCTTTATAATTTCTCAGTGTAAGGATCCTAGCTTCTGTCTTTATACAGTCAAAATGTAAGGGGAAAAGACATGTATGGTTAGGGTTTAATGTGATAAATGAATTTCTTTGCCCATTTGGCTGTTGCTGTAGCCAGTCTGGCAGATGGTAGAGCTGAACTTGTGGGTAGGGCTGTTTCTACAGCCTAAAGGTCTTTATGAGCTTGTCCTGTCTCTTTTTTCCCTAGTTATGGCAGGCAGGAAACAAGGGTCCTCTGTGACATCTGCCCTTGTCCCAGTAAGGGATAGGAGGGGTATGAATGCTGTGGGGAGAAGAGTCCTCTTTATTTCTCCCTGAATGCTCATTAAGGCCTCTGCTGTGTCCTGCAACCCAGGTCTCCAAAATGAGAGGAAATACAGAACAAAAAATATAACTCATAAGCAACTGGTAGAGCTATTGTCACAAACTGTGGGAGGCCTTGTGAAAAGGGCATCCACCCAGGAGAGATCCACATCTCTGTGCCAGGCAGTGAGTGATTCTGTGTTGGTGCACTGAGAGAGAAGATTAATTTTAGTATCTACTTTTGAAATTATTTCAGGGTATTGCATCAAATGCTGTAGTTAAATGCAATCAAGTTGAATGCATAGGGGCTGAAGTTTATTTTCCTTCTACCTGAGCTCACCATAAATATGAAAAAAACTTGAAGCCTATTTCCATCAGGGCTTTGGCTCGTATTTCCTTGTTGAGACAGGAGATCCATGAGTAGAAGAATAGCTGGCCATCTGTTAGGGAGGCAAAAACTGGTGAAATACTTCTGGTCCTCTGATTTCCTTCACCTGCCTCCTAGTTCTGTACATACTGAGGAGAAACAAATTCAGTTTTGCTCTTGAAGCCCAGTGAGGATAAGAAGAAAGTGGAATAACTGAAAAACTTCTCAGCATATTAAAGAATAGTTGGAGGGTAAAACAGGCCTGGGGGCATCACTGTGACTTTGAACAAAGGTGAGAATTGTTACTGGTCTCTTTTTGCAGAGATCTGTGTAAACAGTTTCCACTTGGGTGACTTTACAGGTTTCCCCAGTCTGATCTGAGATTTCACTTCAGTTATCCCCAGTGGTTCAGGGACACTCTCAGGCAAATGCAGTTGGGAGATTTTTCATGTCTCCAATTTGACCATCTGCCTTTGACAATAAAACGTGCAGCAGTCGATGAGATGTTGCAAGGAAACACAGGACACGCTGGGCAAAATGCTGTGAGCTCTTTTTATCTCATTTCTCTCCAAGTCTGTGGCCAAGGAAAGCTGCGGGCCAGATGTAGGCCCAAAACTGCAGGGAGGGATTTTGTACACAGAATAATTGAAAGCTAAATTCCAGGCTTCAGGTATGAGCCAGCCATGAGAATTTTAAGGCACCTATGCAATGTTTATGGGAGTCTGTACCAAATCCATGTGTGAAATCTCTCAACAGCAAGATTAATTAAGACTTATACAGAGTGCTGTTTTAGCAGCAAGAAGATGTGGCCAAGTTTGTGATTGCTGCGTGTGGTTTAGCTTGGAATATCCAGGTGGAGTTCGGGACGTGTCATCCACGGGTTCCTGGAGATGACTGTCGTTGGGAGGTATTCTGTATCAAGCAAGCCTGGAAAGGGTGTGATTGCCACATCTGACTTTGAGCGAAGGTAGAAGAAAACCCACCAGCTCTACCTCTCCATCCCACCAAAGTGGGCCAGGTCTCTCTTCACCTTCCTTCATGTCACTTTATTGTTCTGTGTGTGTCTCATGCTGGGGCACATAGACCAGAGGAATGCTGAGGGGCTGACAGGCCACAGAGGTTGGTGGGAAGGGTTGCAGCCCTCCTCCCTCATGCCTGGCAGTTGGGGTCACTTGGGCGGTACGTCAGGGAGTGGGGCACACCGGGACTCTGCCTAGAAACAAGGTTTGGGGCACCTTTGCTCCATCCTATCTGTCTTTGGTTGCAGGAGGTGCTGGTCCTGTTATGTTTGGGCTTTGCATGCTGTGGGGACCAGAGCTTTCAGAGGAAAATAGCAGGTGCTGACAGGGAGATCAGTGCAGAGAAGCAGACAGTATGTTTGTGTAATAAACCCGGGTTTCTTTCCCTTCGGTTGCCTGGCATGGTTGTTTCCAGAGGGACCCGTAACTGTAAGAGTTACCTGTGTGTACTGCAGCATTGCTGTGGTATTCTGAAGTTATGAAAAAGTGAAGGGTGCCAGCAAGTTTTACTGCAGAGCTCTTCTTAAACAGCTGTCATGGGTATTCATTTGCCCATGGGAAGGGAGTTTTCAGGAAAAAGACACAGAAAAATCATTCCAGTTCCTTAAGAAGGAGGGAATGGCCTTATCTGTATGGGGAGCAGAGATTTTTGTCAGGGCTGGACCTCATTCATACATAACAAGAATTTCCTTTGGTTTATGCAGAGCTGATTTTGGAAGACACTTTTCTCTAGTGATTACTGGCATTTTGTTAATGTTTTGTTGTGCTGTGTTAGAGCAAATGTAGTTATTTTCTGCTGGGCAAAGAACCAAAGAATGGCAATTTTCAAATAACTTCACTATGATAAAACTTGGAAAACTTGCAGAACTCTCTTACCATTGGCAGGAACCTCTGACCAAAGCTGCACACTGGGAGGTTTGCTGCTTCTTTGCTCTTTCTTCCTGCAATTTCTTCTGTGCCAGGGCTAACTGCTTCCAGAAGCAGAAATGTGCTCCCTCTCTTTCTCAATCACCAAAGTGAAGATGGCCCCGCCAGTTTCCCTGGAAGAGGCAGTAATGCTTGGGCCCTCTGGGCCAGCTCCTGCTCTCCTGCTCTGTGCCCCATCCAATGTGCTGGATCTCAGATTCACTTACTCAGCACGCCTGAAACCAGATGCTTGAATTTATTGCTTTACTGTGTTGAGCTTTGACATGAGGTATGGCCCTTCTCTTCCCTCTTTTTCTCTTTGAGACCATGTTTAGGAGAGCTGGATTTATTTTTCCCTTCCTGCAGCTCTTTAAATGCTAAGGGCTCCACATAGAGTTACTGGTGTTCTTCTCTGTAGGCTTTGGGAAGTGAGATACTACAGCACATGGGAAGATCAGATCTTCAGAAACAGACTGCTGTGATGTGTTATGTGAAACACTTTGATTTCTTTTCTTGCAGAGCACATTATGGGTCATATTGCCCTGAACTGTTCTCCTTACACCCACCTGCTGTCTTGAGCTCATTTCCTTACATTGAGAAAGTATCTGGGAAAGAATTGGCTCAGAAAATAGTTCTCAGTGATGCAGTCCTATACGACTTGAAATATCAGTTTTGCTTACTTCTTTCCCCCCCCTCCCCCCCCAAGAAATATAGCTCTTCGTTTTGGACACCTGAACCTACAGATGTTTTCTCCCTGGTACAGGTAGATCTGTCCTTGCCACGCTGTTCATTCTATGCTTTTCTGAGCTTTCCGAGGAATAGTGGACAGATGTTATGATGCATGGTAGTGATTTATTACATGAATAAAGTAGTGGAGAGCCAGCAAAGGTTGTTTATAAATTGGTTCTCTAACCACTGTTGGACTGTTCTTGTATCTGTGCAGTGTATTTTCCCAGTATCTCTTCTACATGTTCAGCAGTTGATACTCAAGCTTACTTTTCAGTTCTTAATTTTGAGTTCACGGTCTGCAAAAAGAAACATGAACCAGTGCTCTACCTGATCATCTGCTTATGCAGTCATTGAGAACTTTTAAATAATCTTTCTGCTCTGTATTCTAAAATCCATTGTTACTCCAGGCAAGTAGCTTATTTTAATACAGTATTTGTCTCAGATTTTCAAAACAAAACCCATATGTAGCTCTGTTCCATTTGATAGACCCCTCTAATAATGGACTGCTGGCATTTCCCTGGACACATTAGTTTTGCCTCAAAAGCCAATAAATGTTTGATACACAATAATATAAAGAAAAAGTGATTTAGTGCTGTGTTGTATTTCCTTTCATTAGATAGTTCAAAGAGAATGTAGTGTTGGTACTGTTCCCAGATGCTTTATGAAAACAAATACTAATACCTAATTATTGCCTAACAAACACTTTGTGGCAGTAAAAATAATTGAATAGTATTAATTAGACTAGAGGCTTGGTCCTGATCTGAGAGGTAGTTCCCTTGCTGATCCTAGTTCTGTTTTTTTTAACTATATATATATCATTGCTGTCATCATAATTTTGTGATACGGTCAAAAGAAACATGACTTGGCCAAAACTTTACTTGAGTTTCTAGAAGGTGAAAGATAGTGAATGAAATAATAGTTATCTGCTGTCTTTCTCTGTGTTGTCATGTGTCATCATAGTAGTTTGAGGGTTAGTAATGGCTTGACTTCCTAATTAATAGAAATTATTTTATAGAGTGGGATTGTAATTGAATTGGAAACCAATCATGGGAATGAAACAGGGAACAAGCCAAGAGTTCAGACACAGAAAACACTGTATTTCAACACAAATCCAATAACAAATAAGCTCAGCCCACCTGTGACACTTTTCCAGTGACACAGAAACGTGGTGCATCCAGCAGTGAGCTGACTTGTCTGAGGGCCCACGGTGACCAGGCAGTCTCCAGGCGTCGCACACTGCGTGTTCAGAGTATGCTGCTAGTGATCCTTCTTCCTGTTCGCTGTGACTGACTGAAGCAAAAATGTTGTGCTAGTTGATTTAAGAATCCTTTACAACGATGTGTTCTGGCTGATACATTTATATTCTGTAGTGCATTTTCCCATGAAATTCAGTACATGCATTTTGTGGAGTACAGGACTCATTAAAACCAAGGAATTGTCAGTAAAGAAATGGTGCTTCTCACACAAAACACTAAAATGGGCTTTTGATGCATATGGATTCATATATAGGGTTGGTTGCTACCAACTGAGCCTTACAAATACAAATTACAAGCAATTTCTTACTAATGGCAGCTAATGTACCATCTACACATGTTTGGACAGCAGAAATGTTCATATTTTGCATTCTATTGTAAATCTGTTTCTTGACAACCTGGGAAAATACAAAATAAAGGACATAAAATGTAGTTCATGTTCATTGCCAACATATTTATACATATTTATACAGTCACAACTGAATCAACTTATGTGAAAAATAAAAAGACCAACCTTCAAGTGGATTTAAATTATTACTTGTCATAGAGTATATGTGTTAAATAACACAGATTTTACTGACAGTGCCATTAGACTATCCCCTTCTCCAGTGGGTTGGCTGCAGTGATAATTAACCTAGAGAAGAAAAAGCCACAATATTGTCTGCTGGAAAGCTTGGAAAAACCAAAAAAGCTGGAAGACTTTGACTTCACTGAATCGCAACTTTTTGGCTGCTCCTTTAGAAGACAATGTTATTATCAATAAAGGGATCTCCTGAAAATGTTGAATAATCAATTCCTGTTTATCCTTTTATAAACCCACAAGCAATGAAAATTATTTCTTTTAATAGAAAAGGAAAAAAAGGAGATGGTATAATACACTACTAAAAGTGGCTAGTAAGTGCTATAGCTGCATTATAAACTACTCTTTTTATGATCAATAATAATGTCTCTTTTTATTCTTGAGACATGGCTGTCATTACCTTGGCTGAAATGTGTGTTAGGATTATATGACAGAAAGCTGTTTTGGTATTAAACCGCAATTTACAGTGGAAAAAAAATTGCTTGGTGAATGGAGGTGGCAAATTTTGTTCCTGGTGATTTCAGCTCTTTAGCTTGTCTGGCTGGTTTCTGTCCCATGTATGCAGAGGGTGGGTGAGGACCAGGTGCAGGTCAGGATGGGAGTATGGAGTCCTGCTGGGCTCTCCTCTGGATCACGAGGTGTCTTAGGATCGGTTGTTTGTGCACCATGATTTTGATTACTTGTTTGTGCTGGGGTAGGAGTTGGATACTGAGTTTTGCTACTAAGGTCTTGGTTTTCCTCAGTGTATGTTAGCAGCCCAGGTTCCTCTAAATGGCAGGTGCAAGCCATTCCTAGCACAGCTAACAACTGCGTTACGCTGTTCTACCGTCTCTGGCATATGTTGCTCGTGCATTTTACTCATACACTTGCAAACTGAGTAAACAGTCTTGAAATTCCAATGAAAGGCACAAAAGCTCTGTAGTTTCTCAGGCCGGTTCAAACCTTCTCAGCAGAGCAGGTAAAGCCACGTTTTCCTGCCCTAGCCTGAGGCTGGAAGCAGAAGTGGGACAGAAAACGATGCGGGAAGGGTCTGAAGAACTGACTCACACTCCCTGGGGTGGCTGGAGGGAGCCAGGAAGCTGTGACTGCCCTCCAGCCCTCAGAGCTTGTCCACTTCATGTGGGGCAGGAGCTGTCCTTAGTAGGTAGGAGGGAACAGTCTGTTCCCCATTGAAGTTTCACCTCAGTTGCTGCTAGCTGCAGAGTGACTTCATGCAGGTAGCTTCTGGAAAGATGCTCATCTTCCCCCCCCACAGTATTTTGTAGCACCAGTTGTTATCAGTGTGTTTTTGATGTGTGTGTACCCAGTCTCTTTGGACTGTTCCACAATTCTCTCTGCTTGTTTTCAGCCTTTTCAAAATGAAGCATCTTTTCTGAATGGTTCCTATTATCTCGCTACGATGGAGAACATCCTATAGGAGGTTTAGGGCACCCGATGTGCATGATGGCAAATCTTTGTGTTGCAGCAGGATGGGTAGTACTGCAGTGGTGGGTACTGGCAGGTATGTAGTGTTGCTGCCCACAATGAGGAAAAAGAGCATCCAAAAGGTGATAAAAACATTCTGCTTTGCTCAAGTGGATTACCTGAAGATCTGAAAGCGATCCCTCTCTGTATGTTCCTCTTATATTAGAGATGTTATCTTCCTGTGGCTTGCATTCAAACTTTAAGTCGTGTAACACAATTGTAGGTGAAAATTATTCTTTTCATACCTCTCACCTCTGAGCATGTGAATACTTCAGCCCAGATAAGGGTATTTCAGATATTTTGCTCTTTCCAAATGGTGTTAGTAATGCACTTCAATGAGCAAAGTTTCCCACTGTTGCTGCATAAGGATTTATGCAGATCTTTTTTTTTTTAGGATCCTCTTGTTTGTCTCATGACTTTCTATGAAATGGCTCACAAAGGAGACCAGGTGCGAAGTGTCCATGGACAGCATGTGGAGTTAAGGCTCAGAAATCCACAGGGAAATGTTCTCTTATCCCCTGTTAGTATAAGGAGTTTCACAGCTGATGTAAAATAACACAAAGATTCAGATAACAATCAGATTCACAGATGCTGTTTCTAGAGAAACAAGTTGCAAAGTACTCTTGAAGATGCTAACCTTACACTGCATTTGCCTGTAATGTGATTCTGAAAGTAGAGCAAAGAGAATAGCAGGGTGAGCTATTAAAATTCAGCTTTACAACTGGCAGGAAAGGTAGCCTGAACTGAATTCCACAGGCACTTGTTTTTACTGTCTTCTGTTATTGTTGTTCTTAATGTTTTGCTTAATTAAAGAACACAAATCTAACCCAAAAATGCCTGTACAAGTACGCCGTACTTCTCTTTCCTAGGTTTATCTGCATGTTAATGTTAAGATGTAAGATTTTTCTTTGTGTTTTCTTTTTACAGGTGGCTATTTTAGCTAATAAATATAATGAAGGCAGCTAGGCAACCGTGTGTTTCAGTTTTCAGATGGTGCTGGGTATGATTAGCATAGACTGCTAGGGAAACAGGAGGTAAGGGCTGAACAGCATGCTCAGATGACTTTCAGGCTCTTCCTCAGGGCCCTGGTTATTAATTCAAACAACCATACCCCCCCCCGCCCCCAATCACAAGGCAACACAAGATGAATTATTTTTCTTTAACCAACACAGTTGCTGGCTGCCTCCCTTGCCCACTTGCCTGCGGCCTGGTTTCAGGAGTCACCTTCCCCTGCTGACCCTGCAAGTGGGTCCCTTACAAAGTAGGGAAGACCTGGCTCCACACCTGGGATGGGCTGGAAGAAGGGTCACTGAGTTTAAAGAGGCACACCATGAAAATATACAACCGATATCATTATATTGGTATCTAAATAATCTCTAATTATCTAGGTCTCTTGATGAGAACTATTAAGAAGGAATTATGGGGTTACTGTGTCTTCCTCTTGGACCAGGAAAGGCATTTCCAGCCATTCCATGGAAGGACAGCTCTGCTCCTAGCTTAGGTACTAAACTGTGTCCCTGCTGTAAGGTCATGTCGAGGTCTCCTTGAATTTTGTTTTTCATACTGAAGTTGATTCTGTTGTAAATCTACCACGTTCTGTAGATGAACATCATGAATTTAGTCAGTGGATGTTATCATGACCATGTCTCTTTAATAAATATGACAATGTATAACTAGGCCTGCAGTAATCAATTAGTTGGAATGTCTTACTAATTAATTACCCAAGGATATTTATAGTCTCTTCAGCAGGAGGAGAACTGGCATTTTTATTTAAAAAAAAGTGTTTGGAGAAATGTTCCCAATGTAAAGTGTGTTATCATAATGCTGCATTTCAAGAGCAAATGTTAATACAATTTTTCCATTGAAATAATTTAATTCCAGCCCTTCTGGTTCATAGAAGTAATGCATTTACTCCAAGCAAATATTCCAAAGTCTCCCATAATGAAATTGTAGAAGTTAGAGGTGAAAACTGTGTATTTACTTCTGCAGCCTGGTTCCTTTCCCTTGCAGGATTGGTTCCTCTAGAATATAAGCTGTTTTTTCTTACCGCAGAAGAGCTGTCCTCTGGATATTGCACACAGTGCGTTAAAAACTGGCACTACTGAAATCAGAGCTTTTGATTTTATTGAGTGATGATTTCCTATAGCAGATAATCAACTCTAATGTTAAGCATCACAAGCAAGGTATTAGGAATTCTCCTTACTTTGGCTTAGAGGTGCAGTGGCATTGGGGGTCGAATCTTCCCAGTGGGAAGTCAGATGGACATGTAAGTGCAGAACTGCAATGTCCTGTCTGGGTGTGTCCCACTGCCCTGACACCCACGGCAATAGGTTGATCATCTGACCAGTAAAATCCGCTGTCGATATCAGTGATTAGGAAAAAATACAGTCGCGTAATGTTCAAAAGTCATATTTTCTAGATGAACAAGGGTATATAATATTTCTTCAGTCATTAGTATTGATGTCTATTGTAGCTGTACTTTCAGGCCTTGTCCTCTCAGTTTGACTTGGCTCTCCCAAAGGCTGGGATGATGAGGAAAGCCTGAGTCTAACCCAAGGAGTGGCTTAATGAGTTATAGTGACACCAGCTAGCAGGGAAGTGGAAGGGAGGGTGCAGGAGACTATGGAAGGAATGAGATAAATGGTGAGGATGAAATAGTAATTAACTGTATCCTTTAATCTAATAAAGGCCAAGCTGCTGGAAAGGCTGGGGCAGAAGCTGGTCAAATCCTTCCTGGGGAGCTGCCCTATGTGCAGCTGAGGAGCTCGTGCTGGGGGCTTGGAGAGGCTGGGGCCAAGGTAGCAGAATTACAGCAGTACCACTGAGTCTGTGGGTGCTCTGGACCTCGGTCCTACAAAGCCTGCAACAGTGTTCTTGTGTTGCTTCTTCCACAGTTGCTATACAATCCCAAAAAAGTTTTTGTTTTGTTGTTTAAGTGCACAGTACCACAAACCCTAATTTTAATGGGGCCTGCTGTCACTCTGTTAGCTCCGATATACAGACAGCAGCTCTGACAGTGAGGTACGGTCAGTGGGGCCTTCACATGAGGCCATCCATATTCTAGAGGTTAAAGAGAATTTTTTCTGGGTCATTCAAGCATTTACTTGTTCATTTGAATGTGTCTGCCTGGACTTGATAAAATAGCAGCAATTAGTATCATCTTTCTGAGAAACTGGAGTGATCTTATGAAAATTTGGGAGGAGGTTAATGCTAATGCAAGTTATTTGTATGGCTTCGCATTGAAGAATTTCAATTTGCAGCATGAATAGTTCAATTCTATTTAGGGTGCAATTCCAAAGGAAGTATAATTACAGTTAAGGGGTGTCACAAAACTGGTGAAGCATTAGATTAGGAAAACACAGGAGATATTTTGTGAAAACATTTTAGGGTTATGCCTTGCTAAATACAGAGGGGGCATAACTAAGTGAGAAAGAACTTACTGCTCAGCTGGGGCATTTCACCTTTTAAAAGTATGAATGAATAAATAATGTTGCTCTTGACTTTGTTGGCTTCATTTTTGAAATATGCACCTCTGTTAGAGCCAGCATATATATGCGATTCTCTAGATTTCCAAAATATAGTTAGTGGCACCTAAATCAGAATTTCTTTTGAATCTGTCATGTTTGAGCTATTTTTGTTAATGAGAAGATTATTCAGTGCCATCTCAAAGTATACATAAATCTGCTCAGTGGCAGAACTGACAATTCATTTGAAGTGGATACAATTGATACTCATTTAATATGGACAAAATTTGAAGATGCCATTTTTCTTCACCTCTTCCATTTGTTTTCTCTTGCACAGTATGAATACTTCATAGTGGCCGTGTTCGTCCCCCATACACACCTGTTCAATCACACTTTCTCTTTTTTTAATCCACCCATTTACAGCAATCTCTGCTTTTAGCAAAATATTGAGATGCAGTCAGACAAAGCTGTCAGATTGCTCAGTGTCTGAAGCAAGCTGCTGATTACTGTTGCCACTGTTAGCTGAATTACACTATTAAAGGCTTTTATGAAGTATTTGCATTGCTTCCTCATACAAATATCGAATCATGGCTACTCCACGGTGAAGAAAGGAAATAATGCTTGTCTTGTGACACATTTCTTCCAAGACAAGACAGCAACAATAATCTGAGAAAAACATCTTTACACAGAACACATTTGACAGTGTCTTTTGGTTTGTTAGTTGCTAAATTGTTTAAACAACAGCCCTCTCTATTGCATCCAGCTTTCAATGCATCCAAAGTCATGTTGCTCTCAGCAACAAAAGCGGAGTTGATGGGGCTAAGGCCATCAGCTATGGTTTCCTGAGCCATGTGCCATGAGCATGTGCATGACTTCAAGCTCTGCCCTGACATGCTAAGCATCTTGTTGAATCCCAGCCAGTAAGAGAAATGAAGCAGCTGAGCTGAAGAGCTGTGAAGAAAACAGAACAGCCAAGTATCTTGGAAGTAACTTGCCCAAGAAAAAGGTATCACGACACTATAACTGTGCATCTGTTCAGCACCCGTTGGGTGTTAGACACTGCCAGGTGTTACTCTGTGGAGTCCCAGCACCAGTGGTCTGAGGTGGCCCAAGGTATATCCCCATCAGTCTTATATGATCATCTCTCGCATTATGAATTTCTACAGCTTCTTTAGGGCAAGGCTGGGCCTGATCAGTGCCTGGGAGAAGAGTTACAGACAGAGAATTGTATTTGTTATTTGGTCCTGGTGTTGCTGGGGAGGCAATAGCCTACTGTAGTAGTAGTGTGAGTTAGGTTAGAGGTGGGCATACCAGTGTCTCTGTGGTACGACCACACCGCACACTCCTGCTGCACTGGAGAGAAGGAGGAGGAAACCAGAAAAGAGAGATGAGGTGGGAAACAATAAAAATAATAGATTGTGTTATTGCAGGAAATTGATCAGTGGGGTGATGATCTCACCATTCCAAAATGCTTTTTAGCACTGATTAAAGTTGAGTGAATGATGATGCATAGAGAGATGCCAGCCTTTGCAGATAATCCTCGTGTCATCAAGGTCAGTTGCAAATGGTGTCTGTGACAAGATGGACCAAGAAGTGGTTCAGCCCTGTGTGTATGCTCCTGTAAACTCCTTGTACTGCTTGCTTAGAAAAGACAGTCTTTAGGGAGGTGTCAAGGAGAGAGGAATTCCAGACAAATCACACAAAGCTGGGAGGCTTTCTACCTCAGGCAAAGGAACAAGGGCTTGGTTTAACTTGCAAAATGATGATGCCTTTGAGTTCTCCTTGCTCTCAGCTGTAGCTGCAAACATGTAAATGAAAATAATTGCAACTAGCCAGGAAGCCTGCGTGGTGCTGAGGCACATCTGCTTGCTTCCTCTATTGCTTTGGTATTGTTGTGTTTATTGCATTCCTTTGTACCAGTTCTGCTACCAGTACAGAAGAAAACATTGCATTGTTTCAACGAGAGTCATTTGTTAGAAGCTCGATGACAAAGCCCTTCAAGCAGGCGGCCACTCTGCAGAACACACAAGTCCATTGCTGCAGGTTCATCTGTGGCAGCAGGGAATGCCACAGCAGTGCAGCTGAGGCGTTTTAGAAGAGTTTCTGTTTCATTGCTCAGAGGAGTCTTTCCCGCCTGAGAGAATCTGCCCTGTGTTCAGCAAGTTTGATTCACCTGGCATAAATGGATGGGGGCAGTGTTCAGTGCCTCTCAGACACATCATGTCGAGTGGCTTCCTGAGGTGTGCTTCACCACTGTGGCTAGTTCTGTGCAGAGCACAGGTGGTGGGCAGAAAAGTTTGGCTGCTGAAGCTGCTGATTTTCCTGCCTTGATTGTCTCTGCTCCTGGGCATGTTTTGGGCTTTTGGCCCTCCTCTGCGATCCTCTGCCTCCCCACTTTTCTTTTCCAGCTGTCCTGATTTCTAGCAGGGCTGGTGCACCTCTCCTCTCCCATGGGAGGTGCTGGCGATGAAGCGGGCAGCCGGCGGGAGGGAGGTGGTGTTGGCATGGGCTGTGCAAGTCAGGCTATGAGCTGACCTCAAAACAGCTGCATGTGGGAAAAGATGCTGGGGTGGGCTTCCCAACACAGCTCACCCAGGATGTCCCTCATTATGAGTTGCTTAAGTGTCCCCTGATCTTTGTGCTCTTTGCACTTTCAGTGGGCTCTGCTGAGGGCAGGACAAAGTGCCGGCTTCCCGCCCTGCCTCCGGACACTACTCGAGATGGAGATGGTCATTTTAGCAATGACAGAAACAGTCTGGTTGGTGACTTTTTGCCTTGCTGGCTGTAAATTTGTGATCTTATCTGTGCCTGGGCATGGATTGCTCTTGTCTGGAGTGACACCATGTATGAAGAGTAACTGCATAAAGTGGAGCTGTAAGAAATGGTACAAACCCGTAATCCTTGGAGTGACCTGCTGTTGTCCCTCGGCACCTTTCTAAAAAACTATCTCAGTGTTAGAGAGAGAGTGATACACTTGGGAGAAAATTGTCTGCCTTGTCTTCTGTGCTTTATTGCTTGTAAATGTAATTCTGAAATACTTACTGGTGCATTTCTGTTATTTAATAGCCATATAATAAGATGGGATAAAGATTTTACATTTTGGCTTTTGCTTTCAATTTAACAGGCACCGTTTGGTGCAGTAATGGCTCTGGTAATCAGTTTTCAGTGTCATTTGACTGAAAGTCTAGTGAGTGTGTCCGCTTTCGGCCAGCCATAATCTGGAGTTATAAGCATTTCTTCCTCTATACTTGAAGAAATTGCTTTTGTGTTTCTTGCTTTAATTTGTGCCTGTTATAAATGTGGGACTGTCAAGGAACTCTCTTGTCAGAGAGGACAAACAGACACCAAGAGTAATTTAATACTCGATTCTTTATGCAAGCTTTTTGACATAATGACTTATCCTGTACTTTAATACAACCTCTTTTCATTCTCAATACTTTGTATCTTTTGCCTGAGAAATATATATAATAGAGTAAAGAGCTATAAAATATATAAGAGCTGAAAATATGACAAAAATCTTCAATTGACCTGGAAGCAAATATGACGATAATATGAAATAAAATAGTTGCATTCTCAGTGTCCTCAGAGTCCTTAGTGAATTTCTGCTTCTGTGTGCAATGTGTTAGAGTCACTGAGCTCACCTGAGGAAGGATCTGTGTGTTCCAGCCTTGAGCGAGAGGCGCAGAACTGGTGTCCTGGGTTCTGTTTTAGGATGCACACAAAAATATGACACCTGTGTTGTGTGTGTAGCTCTCTCTCTCTGCCTTTGTTTCCCCACCCATCTCACTATTTGGTGGTAATCAAAGCTGAATGAAATGTTCTTGCAAAAATTCTGTAGAAATTGCATATACTTGAATTGGCCAAATGTTGAGTAATTTCGTCCCAGTCAGTCCGTATCAGCCCATTTCTTTCTGCCAGTTTCAATTAATCCGTTGCTGAAATTGTTGACAGCATATGAATGTCTCTGCTGCCTCCTGTCTCTCCACTTAGTCAGGAGAGAGTGATGGGCTAAAGAATCTTGTCATCCTCTTCTGATGTGGTTTGGCAACGGATGGCAGCAGATCTTTGAGGAGATCTGTGCTGCTGCGACTTCCAGCATCAGCATAATATTTCAGTGCTGTCTGGGAAGGGGATGTGACGTGAACCCGAACTGGCTTCTGGCCTCAAAAATTCTTTTATCAGTTAGCAAAACCACCAACGGATTTGGCACAGCCTTGGGAAAGTCTCTGTCCTACTAGATGTGATCTGCTGTGCGTACTGATGATGATGTGCTCTACACAGAAAATTGGAGAATACATAAGTTGAATTTACAGTAGGTTTTTTTGTTTGTTGTTTTTTTTGGTTTTTTTTTTGTTTTCCTTTTGAGTACACTGTCTTTTTGTTTATTCTAGAAAGGACAGAATACGAAGTCTGATGGTTTCAGGAAGCACAACTATGTGTAGTATTTTAGGTAACCATTACAATGTCAAAACTTCATCCAGGCAGGATTTCCCAAGGAGTATCTTCAGTGCCATATATGTGCTGGTTGGTAACCAACTAATGTGTCAGGGAGTTCTGGTTCGATGGATGTGACTGGTATTTCACAGCGTGACAAACAGCATTCATGCTGCAAAATGGAGCAAGAGCCAATGCTGGGGTAGTCAGGGCATCGATTTAGATCCTCGGTTTGGTTTTGGTGTTACTACCCCATCCTTTTTTTCTTTTCCTTTTTCTTTTTTCTTTTTTTTTTTTTCCTTTTCTTTCTCAAAAGCAGTACCTGGCAGACAGCAATAGTTTTGGCCTTCATCATCCTCATCCTGAGGGCATGTTCATGTTCACCAGTCTGAGTAATGCCTAGTCATATTTCTTATAGCTCTTAGACACCTTCAGCAGCCCCTGATAGGAAGTATGCTTCGGTATTTTGGCCACCTTCATTCTCTTGTTCACCATACGCTGGGACAGATTTTGAAGGATTACATCTGCATAATCACTGACCTGTTTTATGGCATCAGCTGTTCCAGTTGGCAGCACCAGGTGCTTTCCCCAGTCTTCCTGCTTTTCCTGTTTTAGTTTTGATCACTGCCCACAAAACAAACGATCCTCCTATGGCTGCCTAAATGGCTGCCATTTTCTTATTACCATATGGCTCATCCCTCATACACTATTCTGGTATTGCCTAGCCAACAAGCTTGCTGCCTTTTCTTTACTGACAGAGAACTGGGGATACAGCTTGAGCAACTTTGGACAAGGCAAAGCGATCTCAGCATTGTGTCCTTCCCTGAGACCTCTACTCATGTTTTGTCTTCACGTAAACAACCCTTCAATCTTTTCAGTCCATATATCTGTCTTCTGCTTAGTGAAATGGGTTGGGACTTGTCCAGGCATAGCTGGAAAAGGTGGCTTTACTACTTAAATTAGCACTTTTGCTATCAGTAGAAAACGATGCGTTGACAACGTCTTGGCTGTCCCTTTCTAGAAAGAAACTTTTATTAATGTCGGGGTGGTGTCCCTGTTAGGGATTGTAATATTAGTCCCACTTGAATTTGTATCACAGACCTTGTTGTGTTTTGGAATTGTTTTCGTATTTTTACTTTGTTTAGAACAGCCATCTGGGACCTACTGTGTTATTTACCATAGAGATAATACACAGTGATACATTTTAAAATGCTTTTTAATGTGTTTTCTGGCAAATAGTGTCTGTTGCTGTGCTAGGTGTGAAATCATCTTGGGGGGACAAGCGATACTGGCATTTGTGCAGGCCTGTTGATTCTAACTAACATTTGCATTAGATTAGAACAGTAAATGCTGTCTTCAGTGAAGAAACGCTTTGCATTTTCTCAATGGTATTTTAAAATGAGGTATTGCTAATTTGAATGAGTCAGCTGAAATGACAGAAAATGTTTCCTTGAAACAGAAACAGCCGTCATATCACACAGAACATGAAACAAAGCATAGCACAAAACTTGCTTGGCATGTAATAACCTTAGCATTGGAATCTATAATGTTTTAATTTCTTCCTTGGGATACCTTTTGTGCACTTGGAATAGTGCATTTGCATGTGAATGGGAAAAGCTAAATTATATTCTTAGGTTCATTCAAAGAAGCTAATTTCTAACACTATCAATAGAGGAACTTCATTTTTATTTCTATCATCATTGTATCAGACTAAAACTCCTCTTACTGCCATCAGAGTGTTTGTCAGCTGAAGTTCTGAATTAATCTAAATATTTTATGAGTTTCAATGAACAGTGAGAATAATCTTGCTAAGACCTGTCTCACTAGTAGATTAATCAGTACAATAGTTTCTCTTGCTTATAAGAAGTCATTGGTAGTCAACTTAGTTTATACTTGTCTTTCTATTTACTTTAGGAACCACCCTCTGCAGCTTCATTAATGTTGGTTCATTTTAATTCAGCGAAAATGCCCTGACACATTTTTTAAAGATATATAGATCTACTTTAGTTTAGCAAACAAATAGGAAAAAAAAATTAAAAAAACCAGCAATAGTATCCCATATTGGTCTATTGTGATGCTGTGGCATAATATGAAATGTAATTTTTGGAAGGGCAATCAAAATGAAATCTTGAGTGTGTTTGAAATCAAAATGATCTGGAAGCACAGCAAACACAAGGCGTTTTATTTATTGCAAAGAAGTTTCACACAGAAGGAAGATAACAGTGACTGGGTAAACAAGTAGCTTTTAGATAATGTATGAAACTATAAAATGAAAGCAGTAAACTGATGGACAGAAAGTATTATATGTCTATTCTCTGAGCTATATTATCCATTTCACAAAGAGTGAAGCAGCAGACTGACTTTTTCACCTCTCCTGCTGGCTGTGTAAAATGGCAGCTACTGTATTTAGTCAGATTGTCACTTTAGATTAATTTTTTCTAGAAACTCGGCACAGAAATATAATCAATGCACTGAAAGCCTTTCCTGAAATGAGAGAGAAGGATAATGGTAAAAAATGAGTGGAATATTCAGAGCAACCCTTACTTTATAATATTTAGGGCTGGCACAGAATGTACATGAAGAGGATCATCTCCTGCTGCTCTTGCTGGAGATCTCACTTTGCTTAAAAGGAGGATATTTCTGGGCCGTAACTTGCCAATGGAGTGCTGCACTAAGGGCAATTTGCCCCTGATATTTTAAGGGAATTCTTTTCTTTCCTACCCCTTCCTACCCAGTGGGGTGAGGATTTCCAAATTCAGAACCGAGGATAAAACACAACCTAAAGATGGATGGTGGAGTGCAGTTCAGCTGTTGGGGCTAACTCATTACTGTGGGCTCACTGTCACTAAACAAGCTCATAAACAGGCTTTGAGGTCTGTAAAGATCTTTTAGCACTAAAGCAATAGGGCTTTGCTGAGGTTTATTATGGAGTCAGGGTAAGCCCCGTGCTTCTGAACTTAGTGCACAAATTAGAGACCTCAGTTTGAGGTTAAAAGGATGAAGAAGGTGGAAAAAAATCTGAGAAAAAAATGTGGAAACATATGAAGACCTTCCCTTAATTCTGACTTACTCCATTGTACCTGTGTGTTGTAGAGATTACGATCATCGTATAATAGTGCATTGATTCAAGTTACAGTCAATACTAAAAAAATAATAATAAAAAAATGCTTTGAGGATGGAGGGGAAGCCTTCACTATTGACTTTCAGTATTTTCTTGTGTCTGATGGCCAAACTATCAGAGTCAGCTCTGGAAACAGTTTAATTTCCTTTGCCTGGTAGGTGTTCTTTTATTTAAATAAATAAGTAAAGTAGTGTAGTAGGAATTGCATCAAGACCAGTAAAGGCTCTCCGAGTACTTTTTGTCTTAAATGTCAAAAGGAGATTTTGCACAAGATTTTATATATATGTGTGTGTATAAATATATATAAAAACATAGTCAGAGTTTGCAGTAGCTCTGATATGCCCTCTTTGTCAACAACTAGCTGATAGAGAGGGAGAAATATACCCAGATGGAGATGCATAACACAAGGACCGGGAGTGTGTTCTATACAGGAAAAAATTGAAATTAATGATGTTCATGTTAGTGTTAGCGCTTTGGGGGGATCTATCCAGGGATCCTCAGTCATCCCAACAGCTAGAGAGAAAGGAGTACCAAAAAACAAGTGTAGTGTAATTTAATGCCACTGAGGGAAGAGAAATGAAAAGTACGAGCACCAGCTCATTTGTCCTCAGTGTCCGATAGCACAGCTGTTTCTGAAAGACGTGGGAATCACAGTACTGCTGCGCTTCATTACAATAGGGCACACAATGATGGAGCCTGGTTTGTGGCATCTTTGAGTTCTCAGCAAACTGCTTGCATTACTTTAATATCTGTCTTTATTGTTAGCCGGTGGCTTGCTTGCCTTTCACTGAGTGAGAAGATCTGTCTTAAAATTAAGTGACGCCTGCCTTGTATTTTTCTCCTTGGTCATGGAACTCAATACTTCTCATACTTGGTATTTTGGTACTTCTCATCCAATTAAAACTCCCCTTCTTTATCTAATAATCTACCCCCCTGCTCTTTCACTCCACTACACAAACGTTATAGATCTTGGAGACATCAAAGCTTTTCTGTTACTTCCCTTACATTCTTGAACTTGCCTGGAGAATTGATTTTTTTAAATTTTTTAATATTTTTTTAAAAATATTATTCCCAGTTCATGACCTCTCCTAACGGTACCAGCCCAAGGCACATTGCTTGCCATTGAGTTGTAATGCTCTAGACTGGAGCATGCTTCTTGTGCTTTTGCTGCTGAGGCTGTCATTAAAGAAAGGGTTGTTTGCGCCTGGTGTGCCAAAATACGGTGCGTTTGAATCTGAGATTGGGGGTTTGCAGTAAGCAGAGAAACTTGCATCTCCTTTGGTTCAAATGTTTATTTTAAGTTTCTTTCAAAACCACAGTGTGGTAAGTGGATCAGAGCTGCAGAGACATGACCGTGTTTGTTGAATAAAGGGTTGCTGTTTGATCAAAAACATTCATAACAATTAAAATCAAGATAACAGTTTTCATTTCTCAAACACCTTCTAGGCAGATGGATCCTTAAGCCTGTGGCAAAAACTATACTTTGTACAAAAGAATTGTTTTATCTTCACTGACTTCCCGCTGCCTCAGGGACATGATACAGCAGTTGTTTCAACTGAGTATGTGTTAAGCATTGCTATGCGTTGGGGAGGTTTTATTTGGAATTTTACCAGGATACATGCTGATGGTATTTTTTCATTTATGTGAAAGGCCTCAGTACTACAAGCAGCCAATTGATCTTGTCTTGACCTTCGCTTGAGAAGAGAGCATCCTGCTGCCCCTTCTTCTTGTGGCAGTGTCTCTGAGCCGGCGATATACCTGTATCCATCATTCTCCTTTCCTCATTCCCCTTTCAGTCTGGCATGCTGATACGTGCGGGTGCTAATCTATACATGTAGAGATGATATATGATGAACAGAAGAATTGTCTACATCAACTGTCAAAAATCTTTTCACAGCAGCATTTTTCTCTGATGTAATGGTTATCTACAGCTAACAAAAATTAAACTATGGAGAAACAGTGGTCTCTCAATGCGGGGGAGGTTAGGTTCAGACAATTAGTTTATATTGCATCAAAACAATATTTAAAGTAACCAAAAGCAGTATTAGATCATTTGCACATAGTTTTTAGCAGAAAAAAAAATAAAATATATACAAATAAAGGTGAATTTGTGCTCAAGTTGCATTCACTAAAGGGATTCTATTGCCACATCTCATTGCTATACAAAAGATATCATCCTTCATCAAAAATACGATTTCCATGGATATTTAGATTATAAATCAGGAGAAGATAGGAGGAGATGTATCAGCGGAACGTGTTTTTCATATGCTCAGAAGGATCGGAAATTTGTAAGTCTGTAGTGTAATAATGGGTGGTGGTTCAGGTTTGTGCTCAACAGCCATGAAGCAAAATGGACATATGGGGTCCAGCCAGTACTTGTCAGAACCATCGTGGAAAACAGGACTAAATGCTAGGGAATCACCAGTTTACGTATTGAGAAACAGTGGCTTCAGGCAGTGCTGCAGTTTAAGCTACATGGAGAAGTGAAACCAAGTATAACCCACTTGTAAGTGGCAAGGCAACTTCATCGTTTAGAACCATGCACTTGAACACGTGATCTGTACACAAGGCAGTCATGGATATTTGCACATCTGAAAATTAATAAGATATCTGTATTGAATAATATTATCTACCCGAAAATAATTCTATTTTCAATCAAAGCCAGCTGTCTCCTCATTTCTGAAAAGTAAAGAACACCTTACTTTGATTTTTTTATTTTATGTTTATTTTCTATTTCCATCTCTTTCAGATACTTATGCTCAAGGGCTTAAAGAAACAGCTGGAAACTCTTCTGTACAAACTAATAAATTATAGGCACTGTCAGTGTCCCTTCACTGACCTCAGTAGTGATCATGTGGACGCATTTGCTGGTCAAGTAACAAGTGTTGTAATTCATGTACTTTGTTAATTAATTCAGCTTCAATAAGCAGAAGTTGCCAAATGGTGTCAAATTATGGGTAGCAGTTTTATGAAGCAAGAGCTTTTTCCCCTGGACTTGAGACTAGTTAATCTGGTCTTTTTAAAGGAAAAAAATACGTAAAAACTGGTAGGCCATAGAAGACTTTGCATTCACAAATTGACTATCATTGTCTAATTTTTACATCACAGCCACAGCATGGTAAATCTGTTTCAAAAACTATATCATAACATAGGGTAAACTTTGAAAAACATAGTTTTATGCTTGCCATTATACTGATTTGATACTTACACACCAGGTAAATCAGTCTTTGCATAGTGAAGATTTCAAAGAGCAGTCCTGAGTTTAATATGTTGATACCATTCAAATGGCTGGTTTACATCTATAATTTTTGGTGCTTATGTGGCTTCAGATAACATACAACCTCTTGTATAGTCTCCAGTTGCAATGCAATAGGTTTTGTAGCTGTAACAGCTTGCAGCTGTGTACACTGATTTTAGTTAATAAAATTCTTCTTACTGCCTTTTCCTATAAGAGATCATTTGACATAGCCAAATTTCATGATTAGGCACAGATATTTTTGTAGTGGATTCCATTACAGAGAACAATTTGCCATGATGCCATGCAGATCCTGTGGATTCAGTTGGTGCTCTCCAGCAGTGTCACCACCAGGAGAGTTTTAGAAATGGGGATGGGGACAGGCTGATTTTGGCACTTGCTAGAAGTGCAGTGGGGCACTGCCTTTAGTGAACTACCTGAACTTCTCATTTGCTTTGTCTTTCTCTGTTTTCCAGTTCATTTCCATTCAATTTACTTGCTCCAGGACTCTGAATTAATTTTAAGTGCTCTGTATTTTGACCCCTTCCCTCCTGCCTGCTTTGATCTCTTTCCTCTACACAGAGACTTTTACAGAGAAATGTGACATTAGAGCATCTCAAATATAGGTTTTTATGAACTGATTTTTATTCTGAATTAAAATTGGAGCAGCTTACACAACAAGCTGCCCCCAAAGACATGCAATGTTTCTTACATAGAAGAAAGTAGAAGGCAAAGTGAAGGCACTGATGGTTCAAACCAGTAAACAATTTCTACTCTATTTGTTGATGTACTTTAGGAATAGCAACTCTGGAAGTCTTCAGTAAAATATCGGAAAGGAGTATGTCTTTCTGTAAGTTCTATAAACCCCCACCATTACAGACTAAGAGTCATGGAGCTCTTCACTGAAATGGATAGTTGTCTAAGAAATGAGCCCTAGGTAAAAGAAACCATTAATTTCATCAGCTTACCACAAGTTCATGTTAGTCCTACTATGGCAGATGTAAAACTCAGTGATATGACTGTGGTTTTGCACAGTGGCTGCTTATGAGCTCCTGAGAGGCTGCCTGCACCACCTCAGCCATGCTGCAGAATCTCCTGTGATGGTATTTGCACTGTGTTTCTGTTCGTATTGATTTTTTGAGAGTTACTAAACTCAGCTGATGGCATAGCTTATTCAGTTGTCTTGCTACCACGTGTATTTATTCTTTCTTTTGTTTTCCTCTCTTTTTTATCTTTTCTGAGCCTTTTTGAATGATAAATGACTGCTCTAATTAACTATTCAGCAAAGGTAAGAACTTCCTGAGCTCTACTGGCTACTGAAATTCTTTCTTTAATACATGTACTTTTAGGCGGAATGTGATTTATGTACCATAGAATAGTTACTAAAACAACTCTACTTTCGTGAGAGAGGAAGTGTTCTTTTTACTTCAACTGAAAACATTTCTCCGATGTGTTTTGCAAAATGTAACTAATTTCTTTTACACTTTCATTGATTGGATTTTGCAATTCAAAACATCTTTTACTTGTACACGTGTACGTATTAAAGCAAAACAATTTGCCTGAAATGAGATGCTTCACACTCAATTATATCTAAATTTCTCATCTACAATTCTTTATTTCAGTCTTGGGTTTCTGTGCAGCTATTGAGGCTGAAACAATGTAGAAAGGATACGCTGTTATTTTCAATTTGTAGCAATTATACTGGAGTGAGGCAGATGTGGTGGTTTTGAATTTCTGCATGGAACAGGCAGGCAAGTTGTGGAAAGTTTGGCTGATTTCTGTTATACTCGTGACTGTGTTCCTGAGTACGGACTGCTGGACATAACGTCTGAGAACAAACTCGTCTGAACTCAGCAGTACTCCAAGGTGTAGTTAAGTCCTCCCATGCTTAGGACAGCACTTAAACATTACCAGAAGTAGGGCTTGAATCTGTGTTTATTGTGAAAGATATGTGCGAAAGCTTTCTTGAATCAAGGCCATAAGTAGATGCCTAAACTTCGCCCTGTTTTAACATGAGCATATTGAAGTCAGTGGTATTACGTATATCTGCCCTTTGAGGCAGATTAGCAAGCAATTGAGAGCTTTTTTGCAGACTGGATGCACCTACTTCCAGTAAGCTTGATGTACCCAAGAAGAGTAAAACACCATACTGCAATTTAATTAATACAGAGTCTGGAATTGAGTGCTGCCACAATCCTCCATTCAGTAGCTGCATGCTGGAACTGAAATCCTCAGAACAGCGTTGGGAAGTTGTAAGTGTACATTTGGCTGAACTGGAAGTTGTGCAGCCACTATTGACATTCTTGTTATAATTTGGTGTCCTGGTTTGAGCTAAATAGAACTCATTTTCTATTTAGTGATTTTACTTTTCAGCTCAGTCTCTTCCAAGTGGCTGAACTTGCTGAAAACTAGCAGCATGTTTTTCCATACAGTGTGATAATCTCAAGGCTACTGTCTCACCATGTGTGCCGTGTCTGCGCCTACGGGGGGGGGAGCAGATCCAAAACTGACCAACTAGATATTCTATCCCACATACGTCATACTTGGTATAAAGCCAAGGGATCACGAGGGTCTTGACCCTTCCATCTAGGACCCTTCTGTCCGTCTCGATCCTGCAGTGGCTGAGGTCTGAGCAGAACCCTGCTGGTTCATCTGCCTCTGATCCTGATTTGGTGTTCCTGCATCAGCTCCCACTGCTGCTGAGTCTGGACTGGGACTTTTCCAGTGCCCGGCTCCACAGAGCCTCTGGTGACGTCATTGACATTGTGGGGAGGGTGGGGGAGGATTTTACATTGGTTTTGTATATATATTTGTACATATTTGTATATATTTCATTTTTTCCTATTTACATAATTATCCTGTAGTATTAGTATTATTGTTTTATTAAATCTGTTAGTTTTGTTCTCCAACTCATAAAGTCTCTCTCCCTTATTCTATTTTCTCTTCCCTTCTGGGGAGGGCAGAGGGGTTAATAGAGAGCATTTGTCCAGGATTTAGTGGCCAGCCCAGCCCTAAACCTCAACATTTGGTATTCTTCTAGGACCTGGAGAACTCAGTAAAGTTCTGGAGCCACTCATGTAGATTTTTTTCTAAGATATGACAAAAATTTTATGTAGCCCAAATCTTATTTAATGTATAATATTTGTACGCAGTCTTGGAATGGAGTGTAGAGACTACAGCCCTCTGCACTTAGTGCTATAGGCCTGCAGAACTGTGCTCCAGGCTGTGTTCTCTCACTGGCTCTATGAAAATTTCTGGTCTACAAAGTAGAACAGCTTTGAGAGAAGGAATAGAAAGCAGATGTCATCATCATATGCTATGGCCTCGCAGTGGGAAGGTGTACTTGCAAAATAAAGGTGATAGGGAGATTGTTCAAAGCATAAGCCAAAGGTCAAAATGACAAGACTCCCTGCATGGTTCAGGACTTCTTTAGATTCCCACCTTACAATTAAAGGTGTCCTTAAAAGTGTGTCTGAGTTGGCAGCAGGAGATGATGGAACTGGACCCAATTCACCAAATCCTGGATGAGTGCCCTGACTGCTGTGCTCCTGGGGAAGGGGGACAGGGAGGCTCTGACCCTCCCTACTTCCTTTTGTGCTCCTGTACCCGGTCTCTGCGGGACTTGGTAAGAACTCAGACCATGCCTTTAGCAGAATGTTAGCCTCTGTTTGACACCCTGGTCAAATCCGTGCTCTGGAAATAATTCTTGTCTGCTTTAAAGCAGAACTAGCCAAGAAGAGATTCTACAGCAAGTTACCCCTTGCTATGGGAGCTGTAGAGAGAGACTGTGCTAGAGACATCGAGCTGCCTCAATCCCCACACTGTTCAGAAGTACCTGGGCTGAGGGCAAAGTCCCCTGAAAGGTCAAGGACAGCCCTTTGTTCTATTCGGTGTTTCTTCAGACATCTGGAGTCTTGCCTGGCTGATTTTGCTGCAAGTCAGTTTAACTTTGTACCAAGAGACTCCTTGATTTATAATACTTTATTTCTTTTTTCACGTGGCATCTTCTTCTATGCTTATTCCTTCTCTGTTGAAGTGTTTGTTTGTTTAGTTGCCACCCAGGCAGAATCCAAATTTGAAACAAAACCCCAGAAAACGTATTTGCCTATGATGAGAGATGTCCAGGAGACATCCAGATGTGTGTCTGTTAAAAGAGTCACCTAAGCCTGTCCCCTCTGTTGCAGATCTTGTCCCATCCCTTTTAACTATAGGTCAGAATGAGGGATAGCAAGGATGAGCCATGCCATCAAAATGGAGTTTGCAGACTGACTCAGACTTCATGAAGGGTTATTATGTTTTACACTGATTCCCTAGACACAATCAATTTTCGTTAGTCTTTTGAGTGCTTATTACGTAGGCAACTGTGACCATCTATGAATCATTTAGAGATTACATTTCTCTTTGAGTATAAACATAATGTAATATAGGCTGTTAAATTAAGCATTGCAGATTGCAAAGGCAGCTATGGCTCAGATTTAATCCATACATTTAATGTCCAAAAAAATTGTTTTCAAAGAAGTCAAGTCCTGCTGATCAGGTAATGCTGAGTATAATTAAACTCCATTCTGTTAAAGGATGCTGTCAGCAAAATAAAACGCGGGCTAAGGTGAAGAGTATGAAAACTGCAATGCACTAAATTGAAAATTTGCCAGCTTACCTGCAGCTTGTTTGTTCTTCAATCATTCTGAAGTTAGATGAATAAAGAAATTAGGCTTGGAAAGAAATACAAATATATTATTACCTTTCATTTTAGGATGCTCTGGCTTCTACCTATTTGTAAAGCTAGAGCTTCAACTCCATGCAGTTTGAATGGTGACTGTACTATCCAATCCCTACAGAAGCAGAGAGGAGTCATGTTTTAAATTGCATTACAGAAATACTAATAGAGAATTTTCAACTTCCTTAGTCATACCATTCAGAGGAAGCTAAGTGCCGAGGATGTGCGAATCAAATCTGTATGAATAGACTGGTGTTCTGCTGAGTTTCTGGTTTGGATGTTGCAGATTTTCCAGTGTTCAAGATGACTTTTGGATTAAAAAAAAAAAAAGTAATAAAATTACATAGTTGTGTTGTCACCAAGATGCTCCGGACAGAGTAGAGGAAAAAAACCCTGAACAAATGGAATTTTGTGTCTGCTATCTAGAGATTGAAATTATCAGGAGCTTTTCTGCACTATAAATTTGTTCCTCTCTCATTCCTAGAAATAACGACTTTTTGCATGCCGTGGATATGAAGCTGTTGGGTTCTGTGGGGAATTTGAAGCATGCTCAGAACCTTTATTTTTCTTTACATTTGTCTAAAATGTTATCTTCCAATAGTATTTCGTTGCCATAAATAAGTTCATTAACATTATGATTGACCCTGCCTTGCACAAAGCAGACATGAGATTTCATATAGAACTTGCAGATCCTATTAATTCCAAAGTGTGACTTTTGCCACATGTTATTAGGTTAACAAAAAACCCCGACAAAACCAAATCTGAAGCAATGTAAGTAGTTTAGGCTGAAAATTTACTTCGAGTTTTCCGGGTAAAGGCTGAAGTAGAAGAAGAATAATTTACTTCAGAGTTGCATCTCATTCTTGGGTATATTTATATGTATGCTCCTGTCTGGGTCTTATTTGAAGGAAAAATGAAGTCTAGTGGAAGGCTATGAAGAGATATTCTGTTTAGGTGTATCTCTGGCAACACACAAAAATAACACTTGTAAAGGAACTAAGTATTTCATGTGTTTATTTTCAGGTTCCTACATTTCGGATGAAAACTCTTTTGTAGTGAGGACTGACTTTGTTGTCACAGATGGAGTGCAGAATTAACTATATTGTATCAATCATAAACCAGAAAACTTTTTACTATTTTAAATCCATAAATCTCATTAATATTGTGAGACAAATTTTACCTAGGAATTAAATCACACTGATTATAGCAGAGTGGGAAAAATGCGTTAAGAAGATTCCTTCTTGTTTTATTAATGAGAGGATGCTGGAGAGATGTGAGGAGAAAGTGGAGAGGAGGGAGAGGGAAAGAAGAGGGGCTGAAAGAGCCAGCTTGGGCTGAGGAAGGTTTGCAGGGATGCAGGTGAAGAAGGAGTCTAAATTTTATGTTGGAGGGCACACACTGTGAAGGGAGAAGAGTTGCTGAATTAGGGCTAAAATAGCTCTAGAAACATGTGGTGACAGAAGAAGAGAAAGTGTTAGGTAAGTATCTGTTTCCCTTGGAGGTGACTTTGAGTTTTGTTTAAAAGGCTTTTCCAGAAAGTTCCAAAGCTGGATGCTGTGACATGGGTCTCAGGCCCCAATCTCAGTAGCTCCTTATATAACGTACTGATCATCATATATTTGAATTATATTAGGTACTCATCTGTTCCTGAGTTTGTGTGTGAGAATTAGAAACCAAATGGACACAAAGCCTAAGGCCGTGCAGAGAGAGTGTGAGTCTGGCACTGGAATCCATTTTGTGTCTTAAGATGGCCGCCAGCGCAAGGCACAGCCCTGGCAGCCCTGCTCCCTGTGGTAGCAGGTAGGTGCTGCATATGTAGCAGAGGTGCTGCATATGTGATTTGCAGTCTTCAATAGTGAAAGTAAAACTCCTCTGCTATGTTAAAATTGAAAGCTACTGATCCTTATGTGCAGGTGTCCGTCAGACTACTTTAAAAACAGCGTACAGCAAATTGGAGTTTACCAAACTAAATGCTTTCAGGGAAGTTATGATGGGCAGCTTAAAAGAAAGGGCGCTGTGAGGTAATTTAAGCAACTTTGACCAAAAGTGCTGCAAATATGTTTCTTTTTTGTGTATCTTTGAGGGTGAGAGAGGACTGTAGTTCTGTTGCAGAGCATTTCTCTACTGCTGGGACCTGCTGGGGCTGAGCTGCTGTGAGGACATTCATCCCTTGTATGAATATGAGATTATCTACTGTTTGATCACAGCGTCAGGCTGGGGCTGATCTGTGTCTGCAGCTTCTTGTGCTAAGGTTTCTGCAGCCGCAAGCCATGCTAGTCATATATATCATATATCATGTTGACAATACCAAGCTGGGTGGTGAGGTTAATGTGCCAGAGGGAAGGGATGCTGTCCAGAGGGACCTGGAAAAGTGGGCCCAGGTGAACCTCATGAGGTTTAACAAGGCCAAGTGCAGGGTCCTGCACCAGGGTAGGAGCAATCCTCATTACCGATGCATGCTGGAAGATGATGTGATGGAAAGCAGCCCTGTGGAAAAAGACTTGGAGGTACTGGTGAATGAGAAGCTGGACATGAACCACCAATGTGCACTTGCAGCCCAGAAGGCCAACTGCATCCTGGGCCGCATCAAAACAAGCGTGGCCAGCAGGGCGAGGGAGGTGATTCTGCCCCTCTACTCTGCTCTGGTGAGACCTCACCTGGAGTACTGCGTCCAGCTTTGGAGTCCCCAGCACAAAAAGGACACTGAAGTGCTGGAGTGTGTGCAAAGGAGGGCCACAAAGATGATCAGAGGGCTGGAGTACCTCTCCTACGAAGACAGGCTGAGAGAGTTGGGGTTGTTCAGCCTGGAGAAGAGAAGGCTCCGGGGGGACATTGTAGCGACCTTCCAGTACCTGAAAGGTGCCTATAGGAAATCTGGCTAAGAGCTGTTCACTAGGGTATGTAGCGATAGGTAATGGCTTTAAAATAGAAAAGGGTAGATTTAGGTTGGATATTAGGAAAAAGTTTTTCAATATGAGGGTGGTAGATCACTGGCACAGGTTGCCCATAGAAGTGGTGGAGGCCCCATCCCTGGAGATATTCAAGGTCAGGCTTGATGAGGCTTTGAGCAACCTGACCTGGTAACAGTGTTCCTGCTTACTGCATGGGGGTTGGACCAGATGATCTTTAAAGGTCCCTTCCAACCCAACACATTCTATGATTCTGTGATTCTGTGGTCTGCCCCCCATCCCTCCTCTTCCCCATAGTGCTGGGATGTGTATTGTCTGTTTTTCCAGCCCGGCATCTCAGACCCCTGGCAGATGCTCTCTTCTGCCATGTTTAAGTCAATGTCCCATGTTTGTGCAGGTAACACGGACATTGGAGTCAGTAAGTTTGTCCTTCCCTAGGCAGCATTGTTTGATGGTTGTGAGTGTGACAACACACATTTCCCCTCTTCACAGTTAGTGCCAGTGCAGGATTTTAGTTGCAGAGGTGGTAGTGAATGTAATTTTTGTCGTATCTATTTGGAACACAATTTTACTAGAAATATAACAGATACTTCGCAATATTTAGTGTTGGTTTTAACAGAGAGTTATGTGCAAGCTGAAATAAAAGCCATGGTTTATATGTCCCTATTTAACAGAAGATATGTACAAGCTGGCTTTTATTTTTGGACATATTCCTTTCAGCAGCATCACACCTTATCTAACAAAGCAGGATTTCTTGTGTTTTTATGAACTGAAAATTGCTGCTACTATCAGGAGAAACTGAAGTCTAAATGAACAAAATCTTTTATTGCTGTTAGTGTAAAATCCAAGGTGTTTGAATAAAAGAAACCTGCTGGCTCTCTTGTCCATTGGTTTCAAAAGACCTTAGTTAAATGCAGACATTTAGGATGTTGAAACAGAGAAAGGCTTAATGCTGCCATTTTATTTTCCCAACCATTTAAAAAAAAAAAAAGTTGGTTTTGTTAGGGACTGAAATTAGAGGTATCAGACATTGACAGCATAGTGCAGGTTCTAATTTTCCTGTTTTCCTCATGATTAGTGTCATAATTTATTTGTTCCCATGCATAATATCATTACAATATATCCATGAATTCTTAATGTTCAAGTTTTTTCTCATTTTTCTCTTGTGAAATACCAATATTTACTATGAAATAAAGAAATGCTACTGTTTAATATATTTTATTTACATGTTTCTATGTCTATGGTTGAGTTGGAACGATTTTCTCATTTCCCTTTAAACACTCTCGTTCTGCCTTCCATCCTTGATTATTCTGTTGCAAGCCTGTAACTGAGTGTGTAGGCTATCTGAAGTACAGATTGCCCTCACATAGCCCACTTGACTGCTCAGCATAAATGAGATTTTTTAATCGTCTGGTTACTTGTCATTAATTGGCTCAGACAGGCTTGAATTTTGTCACACATCTTGACCTTTATTGAACCAACAACTTTCGCAGATATAAAGGTCAAGAAATTCTGGCCTTGGCACCTCTTTATAGAATTACTTTGGTCACATATGCCAAAATCCAAACCTCTGGTCCCTAAAAGTGCTTCTATAAATACACATAATTATTCTTGTACCTGAGTGGAGCTGGAACATTAAAATACACCGTACGTTATCAGTGGTTCAAGTAATTCCTGCTCCTCTGACACCAGTCTGCTTCAGTCTTTGATGGGAAAAAACAATCCACAAAACTTAAACCCGCCCAAGTTGAAGGTTTAATACTGTCAGGAAATCATGCTTCAGCTCCTAATGTCCTCCAGCAGGTGCTCCAGCAGGCTGTGCCCACATCAGGAGCAGCTCAGGGTTGCAGAAGACGGAGGAAAGGAGCAGAGTCACGGCTGTTGGGTGCCAGCACCATGCTGCCCAGCCAAGGCTTACCTCTTTGTCTGTCTTCACATGTCTCCTTGTTTGCAACCTAAGCATGATATGATCTGAGTAACCAAGTTAACGCTTGGTTAACCTGTCTGTTTGTTCTTTAAAGCACGGAATAGAGAGTCAGCAGCAGTAGTAGGCCTTTTATATAGTAAAAACATTGTACGCACAGGCACAGACAGGTACTCCTCCATACACAATAAACAATGCTGGCAGGATCTTAATCCTAACCTATATATATTAAAAAAAGGTTACTCTATCTGTAGAGAGGGAAGAGGGGAATGAAAGTTTCTATGCAGTCCGTTCTGTATGAAAGCAGCCAAGTTTGGCCTATGCTTTGGCCCGTTGATACTGAGACAACTTTTAGTGCATTTGGATTCAATAGAGGAAGAGCAAACCCAACATTTTTATCACATGGAAGTTAAAAAAAAACCCCAAACAAACCACTTATTTGTGGAGCAGCCCTTCTGTTCGTGAGTGTGATTCATGGCCTGCTGGTGCTCTCTGTAACCTTTTCGTGAATGTAGGGCTCTGTTGTCTACCCATGTGTGCTGCTTTCCTAGTCCCATGGGTCTGTAGCTGTTAACGGTCCTTATTTCCAGGCTTTCTTGAATTGTGCTTTTCTTTGCCTGTGGTTCATTTGTCCTGGGTGTTTATGAGTCGTGTAGACTTTTGTGAACTGTAATTGGGGCCAGACGCTCTCCTGTGTCAATATTCTCTAAAATCTGCCAGGGTAGGAAGAATGCAATTTACAGTTATGCTTGTAAATGGCAGAAGCAAATATACTAATGAACCCGACATATGGCTTTACGTAAGAAAATTCTCAGTGGCATTGCCTTTGATTTTTAGCTGCAGTCCTTAAAGCTGCTCAAGCTGCATGAATCTGTGGGAATGGTTCCTGCTTGTAAATAAGTGAGGCATTTTATATATATATATATGCCATTTCAGATGTCTGTCTTTAAAATTTGTGAGTAAAAGTAAGTGTTGATCAGAGCAGAGTAAGCGAGATATTGAAAGGTTACAAAATGTTCAAGGTGTGAAACGGGACAATGGTGGTTTTTCAGAACTCCTGCCTTTATGGTAGGGCTTCTTTCACCGTGCTTGGGGTACAGTGCTCCTCGAAAGGGCTGAAGAGCAGCATGTGTCAAGTAAGGGCAAGAATTGTAAAAGACAGATTTTTGTTTTACAGGGACATGTGAAAACAATCTGCTTGGTTTTTATTATGCCCCGTGACACCAAATGGAGATGTCCTAGCTGTCAAATCTCGAGATAAAATGAATGAGGTGTTTTTAAATACAGTTGCTTGTTCAGCTTAACAAGACTGTAATCCTTCATCAGTGTGAAACATCTTGTGCTCTTCTGTGATGAACAAGAAGATGTAGTAAGTAAAGAGTCAGAGTAGTGAGCTGATCAATTTGAAGGACTTCTCGGCTTCTCGTACTTCTACACATTGAAGGGCAGCACGAATGTGTCCAGAGAAGCCATGAAACGAGCCTGAACTACTTACTATTCAATTTCAATTGTGGCTAATTGCCCTACTTTGCTATCTAACTGAGCCATCCAATTTGGTTCATTTGTGTCACTGACAGAATCCTGCCGAAAGTCTTTCGTTTTAGAGTAAAATCAAAGTGCTTGGAGACAGCTGCCTTCACGTGATGCTGTAATTCTTCATGTTGTTTTGGTCATTGATACTTTTTCCTGTAGTATGTTTTCCATTCAATATATACTACTTTAACATCAGAAGACCCTTAAGAAATTGTAATGTGTACTTCTGCTTCTAAACTGGGTTTTTGGCATACAGAATTATTGTACAACCACGAACTTTACTGATTCCAGGGATTATTAATTTCAGTGCTACTTTTCCCTTCAGATAATCTTTGTTAGTCTAGTGAAACAGCTAACGTCTGCTCAGTATCTTAACACACCTAATGTAATTGAATTAAAACCTGACACAAGGTCCCTCATTAATTTTGGAGGTCAGCAGCCAGGCAGAAGAAAGGACAGGAATAGTCAATAGTTTAGACAGAGAAACTGTAAATGTAGCTATTTGTTTTTTCACTTAAAACCATCCAGTCAGATGATAAAGAGCTATCAAAAGGAACATTAAATGAATATGCCAGCTGCCCTCATCCTGTGTCCGCTTGGAGCCCATCTAATAACGATTCTGAAATATGTGCTGTGCGTGGTTACGCCTGCACCAGCACAGCAAGGGAGCACAGCATTGGTGAGTATGCTCCAAAGTCTTCGAAAGTTCTCCAGGCCAGAGGCTATGACTTCTGTTTGTATTTAGAGCTTAGCATAGTGAGGCCTTGATCTTAAGTGAAGACCTAACTGAACACAGAGTATGTTATCATTAATCTTAAAGGGAAGGTGGAAAACAGCATCTCATGCATTAGACATCTCTCTGGGTATTATTTAAAGTAGGATCTCAGTACGAAACAGTGGCTAGAAAGTAAAAGATAATTACTATTAAGTTAATTCTCAGCATTTTATTAGTGCTTACACCAGGATCAGTAATGTTTCACTTCCCTTAAAGAAATTGTACTGTGCAGAGCAAAAAGGTATTAATTTTTTCCACAATTTAGTGCATAGTCACTGTATCATCATTTTTATCATTTTAATATCTTTCCAGGTGTCTTAAAAGATTTTAATGTGGTAAACGCTTTCCTTTCACTTCTTCTAATCAATATTGACTTCAATATGACATCGTATTTCAAGATTAGTGTTCCTGTATTGTATAAAGTTGTAATTTTAATGAAATATCCAAACTAACCTGTAATCTCTTGTTTTAAGAAATCTGATAATTATTTTGCCCCACCGCAGATGATTTTGCTCCTGTTATATTGAAAAATACATTATTATTTTCTTTTCTAATTGCTATTAAGATGGATATTTTTCAGCGTATTAGAAGATCATTACTAACTCTAAATAGACTTATGAAACTGGTAATTTGGCTGTCAAAAACAGGCCACAGATGTAGCTGAAAGAGGTGTACTAATGGAATGGCACTAATGCAATTTCACAAATAACTTAATGAAGCATGTAAAGCATATTTCTTCCATTAAGTACACATAGCATGGAGTCACATCTTGCTTACTAGGGGTGAAAAATATTTTTTATCAGCTTAAAGCTGAAGAGACTCTTCAAGGTTATGCTACTGAAAGCCATAAAAAGGAAAAAATCAGAGAAGACTGGTACAAAAAAGCAAAGCAATATCTCTTTGGATGTGTGTCTGACTTAAGGCCCTTGAGCCCCAGGAAGGAACAGCCTGATGAAGGGATGATTCTTGAATACTCAGGCAGGTGTCTCAGAAGTTCTGCTGCCTTATCCCAAAATGTAGAATGAGGGAGGAAACGAAGCAGAGGTAACGTTTCAGATGGTGGTAAGCACAAAACCGCCAAAAGAAGAGCCTACACTTGGCGCATCCGTGCAGCTTTGCAGAGCTCTAGACCTCTTTATAATCCTATTGGGTGCAATCCCAGCCACAGAGCCCCTGTGAGACTTTTCCCAGCTCTTTAATACTGGCAGGAATTTGTAGGCATTCCTTGAGAGTACTGATGCCCATCAAGTTTATCATACGTGTAATGCTTCCTGAGTGGAGCGAGGGGATGCACACAGGCAGCTATCTTTTCTCCACCCTTGTGTTGTCCCATGCGCAGGTGACAGACTGTGCTGCAGAGCTGTGTGCTCATCCAAGTGCCAGTGCTGTTACCTCTCCGCTGCTGTGTGAAGAGTGTGCAGGCAGGTGACAAAATCTGGGCTTTCCCTGCTGCTGTCATTGTCTGCTCATGTCTCAGCAGAGATCTATTGTTATTCAGATGAGCAGAGCACTGAACAATAACAGAGATGAAAAGAAGGCAAAGGAAATGAAGCAGCAGTACTCTAAACCAGGGGGTCCCACCATGAATTTATTTAAGCTTGTTATGGCGTAATAAGAATGCGTTTAGAGGAGTTAAATGCCAGACCCAGGACTATTCCCATAAGCCTTCCAAATCTTTCCTAAAGGTCAGTGTGATGAAGCATGCAGTTCGCTTCTCACACTGAGAGCATGTATTGCTGAAAAACTATACTCCCAATTACAAGTTTTTCAGTCTCCAGAGTGAGCTCAGCCCACCATGCCTGGTTACGTTAGTGTCATTGTCTAGTGCCATTAACGACAAGCGCACTGAAGGCCAATACAATGTTAATCTGCACTGTTCAGAGTGATGCAATTCTTTAAGCCCTTTTCATTTTAAAAAAGAGTTTAAAACTCCTTTAATCTTTTATTTCAACATGGAATGTGTTTGTTAAAGTATAAAAGTAGTTTTCAGTATTTCCTATGGTAGGTGCTAGTAAACTGATCTGTATGTAGAATTGTAGAATCGTTTAGATTGGAAAAGACCTCTAAAATCATCAAGTCCAACCGTTAGCTGTTCTTGTTTACAGTGCCAAATATCAGGGAAGTAATGCCCGTGGTTTAACTGTCCAATGCAGTACCAACTAGAGGAAAAAATTACCTTGCTTATTTTAGTTATTACTTTGCTTTCACAGCCTAGAGTTAGCAAAGCATTTAAGAACAAACGTTATTCATCCAAACATTTTCCAAATACTCATGTTCTTAGCTAATGGAAAACAGATCGTGTCCTCAGATTCTGTTTTGTATTACTTGGCTGATGACTACTTGAGCTTTTCTAGTCACCAGTAATTAATCAAAATAGGAAAAATACAATTTTGAGTTGAACTAAAACCTAAAACATTCAATATTTTTTGTGAAGTTAAGAATAAAATCTGGATACTGTCAAGTTGAAGTGTTTCGTCTTGATTTTATTAATCAATCTAGATTGATATTTGATAAAAGGCGTGTATTGCAAAATAAAACATTGCATTTAATTTTAAACATTTCAGATAAAATTTGTTTTGAATTAAAATATTGAATTTGGATTAGAAAATGTTGGAGGAAAATGTTCAATTTTGTTCTCCGTTCCAAATAATTTTTGCTAAGTTGCTTAAAAATGATTAAATTTGTCATGTCTTGATGTTGCTAAATCTGCACTAAATACTTAGCTGGAAGAATTTAAGTCTGAAATTAAAACCACTGAATCATCTTTGAAATTAAAAGAGCTATAGTCTTTATTAGAAACATAACCTGTAGCACTTCAAAGAGTTTACAATTTTGTCTCCATGTGGAATGGAATTTCTAGTTACCCATGGGCTTCCTTCCTTCCTTCTGACTTTCTCCCTTTCTTATGGTGCTCAGAATTGTACTTGGAGGTTTACTGGCTTATTACAGTCATCAATCCAGTTCTAGCAGATTGAGTTCATCATGGTGTACCTTTCTCACTACTGGGTGCAACAACTGTCCTTGGAAGAGCTGGCTGGTTCGAAAAATGGCAGTCGGGGAAAAATGCTTTCTTCCAGTATTCCAGATCCTCCAAATCCTTTTTCCTGGCTATGAAGGAAAAGGTTCTTGTAGTCATTCTTTCATAAAAAACCCATTCCTTTTATGTGAAAAACTGCCATACTCATCATAAATGTGAGAACCAGTAAAAGAGAAGAATTGCAGCAGTTCCTTTCACTAAATGACCATAAACCAGGGTGAAGGTTTCACTAATCTTGTTGATTTCTTACCTTCTAGTTCTCTTTAGTCATCCGTACCAGCACAACCAGTCGGGAATATATTGGAAGGTAAAAAGTTTTTGAGTTTTGGAGACAGCAATAGATTTTACTGAACGAAAAATTGTACTTGCCAAGTTTTGGAACAACTATGGGATCATAGAATGGTTTGAGTTGGAAGAGACCTTAAAGATCACCCAGTCCAGCCCCCCTGCCATGGGCAGGGACATCTCCCACCAGTCCAGATTGCCCAAAGCCCTGTCCAACCTGGCCTTGAACACTTCCAGGGAGGGGGCATCCACAACTTCCCTGGGCAACCTGTGCCAGTTACTACTCTCAGGGTAAAGAATTTCTTCCTAATATCTAAACTAAATCTACCTTCTCTAAAACCCTTTAAAAAGAGTCCCTCCCCATCTTCCCTGTAGGCCCCCTTCAAGTACTGGAAGGCTGCAATAAGGTCCCCCCAGAGCCTTCTGGTCTCCAGGCTGAGCAGCCCCAACTCTCTTAGCCTGTCTTCATAGGAGAGGTGCTCAAGCCCTCTGATCATCTTCATGGCCCTCCTCTGGACCTGCTCCTACAGCTCCATGTCCTTATATTGGAGGACCCAGAGCTGGATGCAGTACTTCATGTGGGATCTCACCAGAGCAGAATAAAGGGGCAGAATCACCTCCCTCGCCCTGCTGGCCACACTTCTTTTGATGCAGCCCAGGATATGGTTGGCCTTTCTGGGCTGCAAGTGCACATTGGTGGCTCATGTCCAGCTTCTCATCAACCAACACCCCCAAGTCCTTCTCTTCAAGGCTGCTCTCAAGTCATTCTCTGCCCAGCCTCTATTAGTGCTTGGGACTGCCCTGACCCAAGTGCAGGACTCTGCAGGATATTGATGTTGTTCAACTTCATTCTACCAGTCCCTGCCTTTGTCTTCTGCAACTTGGGCACAGTGGCTTGAGCACTTGCTGGTTAAGACTAGAGCAAAAATTTGTTGAGTACCTCAGCCTTCTCCATATACCAAGTAACTGGATCTCCTGTTTCTTTCTGGAGAGGGCCCATATTTTCCCTAGTTTTCCTTTTGTCACCAATGTACCCATAGAAGCTTTTCTTGTTGCCCTGGATGTCCCTGGTTAGAGTTATTTCTATCAGGTTTTTAGCTTTCCTAACCCGATCCCTGACTGCTCGGGCAATTTCTCCATATTCTTCCCAGGCCACCTGCCCTTGCTTGCCCCTCTGTAGGTAGAACTAGCATTCATGTTGTAGAAGTATTTGGCATTTCATTGCAAGTCTTTTGGAATATATACTCCTAATTACAGCTTTATAGAAGAGTACTGGGAAAATCATTCACTGGTTTGTCTAATAAAATCTCCAAGGGAGCTTAATTTACGACATCTGTATTCATGATTAATTTCTATGCATATGTTTTGTGTGCAATACCGCTAGATTCAATGGGAATTTACGATGGAATCACTGTAGATTTAACCCACCTAATTTTTGCCCCTAGGGCGGTCCATCAAGTGTAAAGTTTTGGAAATCAGATTTACATTCCAGTTCCCAGCTACAAGGTTAATTTCCCTCTGGCTGCTACCTGATAGAAATCAGGAATTAATATCATTGATTTCAGCTGTTTCACTCATACCAGTTTAATGAAAGTTTGCTTATTTAACATGCTGCTGTGAGGTAGAACAAACAAGGCAGGCAGTTGTAGTGGAAGGAGTTTTGCTGTCTCAAGTTTCTTTGCTATAGGGCAACCTAGGAAAGAAAGATCCTTTGTTCCTTCTGGAATTGAAGTTTTGCTAGAATTAAGAGCTAGTGTTTAGGGAGGAGAAAAGTCCAGTAAGCGATCTGTCAGTATAAGCTTGTCTAGAGAATACATACCATGTATTGATCCTCTTGTTAAATATCAGAAAATGACATGGTAGTAAGGAAATGGCACTTCTTAAACAGCCTGGCATGGTCTAAAGGGAGAGCACAGTTAGAAGTGGTTTACTGTTTACTGAAGTTGGGTGGGAGTGGAAAGATAAATCCACAGACTGCCGGTACAAGTAGTTTGGTTGCTCCATGGACTACCCATGAACGGTTTTTTCTAATTATGGGTAAAGTCTGCAACTTCTTATTCTTGCAAAACGTTGCTGAAGCCAGAAGCAGGACAGATCGTGGTGTGTGGTTAGTTTATTATTTTCTGATGAATGCATTCTTTCATGTTTAGCTTTCAAGCATTCTGCTCCTTTTTTCTCTAATACTTCATAGGTAGAAGGCAAAGTGGTAATCCCTGAATTCCCAGCAAGCTTGACGTAGGTAGAGAATTAGCTGATACTTGTTCAGCTGTCAGTAATGGTAATTAACCCGTGTCTACCTTAAGGGGGTTTTCCCAACTCCCCATGGTCCTTGTGATGAATTCATAAACTCTATTCTATAGAAGAAGGAAATCTAATTAGAGTATAAATTATATGAAATAAAAACCACCAATCAGTAAACAGAAATGACTCTCCATAAATTGGAGTCAAAGAGTCTTTACAGAAATTGAACATTTCTCATGCTGAATTAAAGAGATCAAGAATGAAATTACTAGTAATTCATAAACTCTAGCTTAGGAACATGCCAATAAAGCAAGCATTACTGGCAGTTTGTAGAAAAGAAGAAATAATCTTTTAAAAATACTGTATTTGACTTTAATATAAAATATTATGCAAAAGCAAGCATGCTTGCATATGCAAGTAAATATGAATTACCAAATTTTTACACTAATTTTTAAAACTTTTTTTGGAATTTCAAAATAGGCTATAGATTCTATATTATATAATAAACACTTTTCAATATTATCCTTTATTTGTATTTTAAGTAACTGACCTACCTGGTGAATACAGATTTTTCATACTGCTATTTTTTCAGTTAATAAAAAGAAAAAGCCTGGTCCAGGTTCTGTTTATTAACTGTTTGTAATAGACAATGTTTGCTATGGAAGAGTTGCTCATAATCCTGTTTCTGTTGGGATTTTAGCAGAGTTAGAGAGGAAATAACATGTTTGTTGGGCAAATGGCTCAAGCAAATGGGAAATTATTTTGCATTCTTCATCTATGGAAACTTCCTTTGGTCTGCAAATTAAACGTACTAGAATTTTTTTCCTCTCTATTTGTTACGTCTTAGCGATACTGTTGGTGCTACTTTAACAGGCTAACCTGGCACTGAAAGCACAGATTAACTTAGTACATGCCAAATTTTGTGCTAAATTCTTCTGTTGGTGCTCAGTTAAGTCCATGCGGTTGCACTGATGTAAATGAGGGCCCGAGGACTCCAGAGCTCATTGCTCACTGCTGTGGGTGCTGCAGGGACAGGGACGTGAAGGTAGAGTGCAACTCAGGAACCATGGTGGCAAAAGCCATGAAATTGCCAGTGCCAGTGTCCAGCAGCTGGGAATTACGGCCCTTTGTTTGAAGTTCTCAGCTAGGTGAGATGTAATGGATGCAGTTCAGCCCAGGGGAGCTTGGGAGTCTGGCTGACAGCTCCAGACTTATTCAGGCTTTGTTAAACCATGATGTTCAAGGTCTGCACGCAGGCTTTTCTTGTGGGGGTTCCTCTTGTGTGTAGGCTTACGTAGCTCTTAACGCTCTAGCAAAACAAATTCCTCAAGAAGCTGAAAATCTTGATGGTAGCATCACTTTCAAGCCTCTCGTGGTCTTAGGAATTGAATCTAAAAGAAATGAAATGAACTGCTTGAAAGAGTCCAGCAGGGCCA
>NW_010182623.1:0-744 GCF_000695765.1 Mesitornis unicolor | reverse complement strand
CATATTAATGGATTTTTCTTCTGCTATTGCTCCAGAGCAATGCCAAACTATTCTCTTCTTTTTACAGAATACCTCACAGATGTGCTTAGTTTCAAATTTCAGGTCTGTATTTCTCTGCAAGCTGACAATTTCACTCCAAGCTTTCAGGCAGACCTAAATTTCAGAGTTGCCTCTCAAGCATTCTGGTGTTAAGCTGGTGGGAATCTACTGGACTGCATTTCTGGGCAAGATGGAGGATATTTAGTTGGAAGCTACATATGCCATGTGACTTAGAAAATTACCTGTCTCTCTACAGAATGAAGCAAAAAGAAAGCCATGCTGAAAAAGAGAGTACTGAGGAAAAGCCCCAATGATAAAGATGATCAGAGGGCTGGAGCACCCCTCCTACAAAGATAGGCTGAGAGTTGGTGTTGTTCAGCCTGCAGAAGAGAAGGCTCCGGGGGAACCTTATAGCAACCTTCCAACACCTGAAAGGTGCCTATAAGAAATCTGAGGAAGAGCTGTTCACTAGGACATGTAGCAATAGGATGAGGGGTAATGGTTTTAACCTAGAAAAGGGTAGATTTAGGTTGGATATTAGGAAAAAGTTCTTCAGTATGTTTGATGTGATCAGTTCATGCTCCTCTTAACATAGCTCAAGTGTATTGATGATACGAGGGTGATCATAAGTGTTAAAGTGCATATCACTGACTACTCACGTAGTAAACATAGCTGTAGAATCACAGAATCACAGAATCCCAGAAC
>NW_010182622.1:2335-2645 GCF_000695765.1 Mesitornis unicolor | reverse complement strand
GAGGAAACCTGGATGTGATACCTAAAGATAATGTGACTTACGTGGCCATCACAGCCCTAACGTGCCCTTATCTTCTTCAATAGAGCGGGCCGCACTGGGATGCATATCAGAGTGGAAATACAGCAGCATTTTCTTCTCTGACCCTCAAAATTTGTCATTTAAAACTCTCATGACAAGATGGTGCTGATCACGATGAACGTGCCCGTGCAGCCCACGCCAGCGCTTGGGAAGGAAACACAACCAAGAGCTCCATTACACACAGAATCACACAGAATATGAGGAGTTGGAAGGGACCTCGAAAGGACATCCA
>NW_010182622.1:0-1994 GCF_000695765.1 Mesitornis unicolor | reverse complement strand
CCACTCCCTCCAGCATCTCTGTGGCTCTGCTGGACTCTTTCAAGCAGTTCCTGTCCTTCTTGAACTGAGGGGCCCAGAACTGGACACAATAACTTTAATATTTTTTTTGGTAATAATTTTTTGTAATAATTTTACATTATTAAAAAAACCCCCAAAAATCCCACAAGAAACCACTGCTAAGCAGGGCAGGGGAGGGCAAGGGAGGAAAAAGTACACTTGACCAAATAACGTGAGTCAGTAGTCTACAGCCAAAGAAGAAAAATAACATCTATACATATTAACTGTGTATATACATAAGTCACTGAAGCATCTTGTGACATTTCTAACACATTTGTAAAGACTGCTTAGTCTTTTTATTATTCACGCTGACTTGAATACAAAAAGTAAACAGAAAACCTTCATCTATCTAATCTCACTATTGCTGTAAGAAAATTTACTTCTTTACATGTTTCTCTAGCTTCACAGACAACCTGACTAAGTAACTGAAGCATCTTGTGACATTTCTAACACATTTGTAAAGACTGCTTAGTCTTTTTATTATTCACGCTGACTTGAATACAAAAAGTAAACAGAAAACCTTCATCTATCTAATCTCACTATTGCTGTAAGAAAATTTACTTCTTTACATGTTTCTCTAGCTTCACAGACAACCTGACTAAGTATCAAATTTTGATCCCACTGGCTTTGCTGCAGGAATCCAATTGCAGGAAATAATCATATGAAAGATTCACCAAAACACATACGGTAGAGGCCAACAACTTTTCCACTTCCTTTTTCAAATCCAAGTCCAGCAGAAGGGTAAAAACGGTAAAAGAAAAATACATACCTGAAAAATAGAGCAAAGAAGAATAGAGCAAAGCTGCAAGATTTGGAATAAAATGGCTTGAAAAATTTCTGCATATAACCAGTTCTGAAACGTTTCCAATAGTTCCTCAGCTAAAAACTCGACAAAAAAAGTAAGAAGATAAAACAACAGAAGTTAATGTATCTCCACACAAAAGCACTTGGGTGTAAATAAGAAGTGGTCCGAAAGAGCCAAACAAACACTGAACTCTGAATATTCCTCAGCTGTAGCAAAACACATTCAGAAACAGAGTAAACAATCTTTATGGACAAGTTATCTACTAATTTTATTTATGCAGTGAGAAAAAGAAAAAATTAATTCTGTACAGCCAAGACAACCTGATGAGGAACGGGACTCTGTGGTGGCCCTGCACTGCTCTAGGCTTATCCTATCCTGGGGCATGGACAGAGAAACTCCACAGATCCCAACTTTTTTTCTTTTTTTATTTTTCCTTCTTTTTTTTTAATTAAGATGCACACGAGTTCTGGATCTTAACACCACAAATATGGAGACCACAAGACTGTCCTTGCATGCCATGGAAACATAATGGAAAAAAAGACCTTCTTTATTCTGTCTGTCTCTCTTTGGGGCTCAATTCTAATGCAATTAAAATGGTATCACAGAAATGTAGGGATGGAAGAAACTTTGACCCAACTTCTCATCCTTGCGCTGAGAACTCCAGCGATGTCAATGAGAGTGGAACAAGTGCCTCTTTTCTCTTGCAGTCTGACAGCCGTGCAGGTGCATGGCAAAACGCCTTTGCTGAGCCTGCCCATCATTGACTTTCTAAGACTCTTTAGGAGCCCGTTGGTACCAAGAGAATGGTACAACAGGGACTTATAAAAAGCCATGAAGTTGGCCTATGACTTAGGAAACAAAATTGCAGATTATTTGCTTAGCTTTAATTAATCTAACGTGATCATATTGAACTGATTAAACTTTGCATCTGGTACAAAGGGATGTGGATTACGCTAACTCAAAAAAAGATAATTTACAAGTCCTCCTTTGTTACCAAAATACGTAACTATATTACTCAAAAATTCTGAATTAAGAAATGTCAGTGAAATCTAAATCATTGGAATACAAATTTGGTTGCAAGTATATAGATGAATTTAAAAGAAAAAGATAGCAAATGAATAAGGGTTTTATT
>NW_010182621.1:927-2632 GCF_000695765.1 Mesitornis unicolor | reverse complement strand
CATCGGATGTCGTCCTTAATCGCGACATCCCGAGGGGAGCCCTTCGCCTCCGGCGGGGCAGAGGCCTTCCCCCCTGCCTGGGGGCTCAGCGGGGGCCGACCGGGGGGGCGGAAAAGCCGGCGGCTCCCGAGAGATGCTCTGGCCATCGGCTTTGGAAATATCACCTCCCCGCAGGGATAATTCAGGTTAACTACAGAGATAACCATCGCTGCGGCGAGGGGGGGGCTTGCAAAAACGCAAGGGAGCTCCGTGTGTTTAATCTATTTACTTGGGAGAATGAAACGTTTCCTTGGGAGCTTTCCGCAGAGGGGTAAGGGGTCCGGGGCTAAAATATGGAAATCTGGCTCTGCAGTGAGGGCGATGCTGCCCTTTTGGGGAGGGTCCCTGAGAGCCCCTCGCCCCACAGCATCCCTTACAGCTTGTCCCGCAGAGCAAAGCATCCCTGGCTCGCTCGCCCAGGTGAAGCTGTTGCTGGTCCCTCCCGCAAGGACAAGGGCAAGGGCCCTTTTCCTGCGGAGCAAAAGGGGGACAGGTGACTCGGCCCGATCACCAGAGCGATATTACATGTCACAACTCATCGAGGGCCCCGTAATCAGCGCTAACTTTGTGGTGAACAGATAACCAGAGATGGCAGATGGATGGAGATTGCACAAATGAGGCTCTAATTGACAATCAATTGTGATTAGGAGCAATAGAACATCTTTATAACACTCCTGTTAAACCGCCAGCAACCACCCCAGCCCCACCCGCCATCCCGTGGGGATGGGGCCCTGCAGGGTCTCCCCAGCATCCCTGCCCCCCAGGGGGAGTTGTGTCTGTCCGTGGTGCCTCTGTCCGGGGGTACTCCCTGGGGACATGGCTCTTTCTCATCCAAACACCCAGCGCAAATCCGGGAATTTGGGCTAACTGAGCCGCTCTGGGCTCTGCACGCCTGGGGACTGTCCCTGAAATTTAATTACAACTAGGATTTTTTTTTCCAAGATAAGAAATAAAAAATATTCCTACCACCTCCACCTCCCAGAAGTCACATTCTCTCCGAAAAAGATACAAACACAGGCTACTACCACGGCAAATCTGATTTTTTTTTTCCTCTAAACCACCGCCTGCTTCAGAAATAATATCCCAGGACTGCGGGCAGAAGTGATGGGAGGAAAATTTCTCCGAAAGTGAGAGCTCAGAGGTGCTGCCGGAGGAAGAGGAGGAGGGAAAGGGGGGCTGCCGCCACACAAATTTTTTGGTGGCTGTGGCAATGGGTATAGATGCGGGTGAAAACTTGGCTCTCGCTGGGCGTCCGTGGCAGCCCCGTCGGTAAGGTCAGGGAAAGGGGGAGAGGTAATTACCTACACACGATCGGAGATTATACATACCATTTCAACCCAGGAGGTGATTTATAATTTAAAGATAAAGCATAATAAAGTCATAAAAGGGAAAGGACACTGTTGTGGTGTCTGATTAAAATCTCAGGGCTGGTGTATAATATATGAGCGGGGGCTGTGGTGGGCTCCGACGCAGCGGGACTCCCCTGGGCCCAGCCCGCTGATGGACTAATCATGTCCAAGCCCTACCAAAATTACAAGCTGATTGTTTTACCCATTATTTCTCCCAACTTTTAATTTCTGCTTTCTGAAGGATCATTGCCCGCGGTAATTGCAAAGGACCTGTCCTTGTATGTGTCACCAGCCTCAAAGACAAAAAAAAAAATCTA
>NW_010182621.1:295-878 GCF_000695765.1 Mesitornis unicolor | reverse complement strand
CTGGCAGCTAATTCAAACTGAGTAGCGACTGGAGCGTCCAAAACAAGAATGAAATTGATATGATCAAAGCACATACGGCTATACACGAAAGGGAAGGAAATTAGGTAAGGGAAGAAATTCGAGGTTTATAATTCGCAGATAGCTTTTATTCCTATCTCTTAATTTTCCGTAATTAAATCCACTTTTAATAAGAGAGGTGGTTTTGGTTTGGGTTTTGGGTTAGGTTTTTGGGTTTTTTTCGGAAGTGGAAGTTAGGTCTGGTTGTTGCTTTACTCCTGCATGGGAAGGAACAGATCTTTTCTCCCAGTTACTCAGAATTTATTGATCGTCGTGTTTTGTCTTGTGCCGTTTAAACGCATTAATTTTCTCCCAGCACTTTCTTGGCACTTACATTTGATATTTAATTTTAATTAATTAACTAAGAGAGAGAGCGAGCAGCGTGTGTGGGGGTGCGTGTCCGCGGACAGAAACCCTGCTCCAACCCCTAAACCTCCGTCCATAATTTTCTCCTTTTGTTCTAATTTAATAAAACCATGAGGGAAGGGAAACAGGTGCTGGGGGCTGACATCTCTGAGCCCCCCCC
>NW_010182621.1:0-281 GCF_000695765.1 Mesitornis unicolor | reverse complement strand
CACAATTGTCTTTTGATCACCTAATTCCACTATTAGGCATGGCAAACCCGAAATTCCCATTTTCCATGTATAATATCTTCTTCATATTGATCCCGCAATTATTTAAAAGAAAGCGTCATCTCCTCCCACTTCTCCAAATAAGGCTATTTAGATGCTTTCCAGATGAGTGGAGGTGTGCTGAAACCGAGCTGACAGCCGAGTATATCACTGCCAGCCCCATCCTTCACTCGCTCCCTCCCTCGCTGCCCCCCTCCCCCGGCACACACTTCCACCCCGTCTCT
>NW_010182620.1:0-1190 GCF_000695765.1 Mesitornis unicolor | reverse complement strand
GTGTGTATAACAGCTATAGGTACAGGGGCTGTGTGTATAAGGTCTGTATGTACAGCAGGTGTGTGTATAGAGGCTGTGTGTATATATGAGGTCTGTATGTATAGAGGCTGTATGTACAGCAGATATAGGTATCAGGGCTGTGTGTATAGGGGCTGTGTGTATAACAGCTATAGGTACAGGGGCTGTGTGTATAAGGTCTGTATGTACAGCAGGTGTGTGTATAGAGGCTGTGTGTATATATGAGGTCTGTATGTATAGAGGCTGTATGTACAGCAGATATAGGTATCAGGGCTGTGTGTATAGGGGCTGTGTGTATAACAGCTATAGGTACAGGGGCTGTGTGTATAAGGTCTGTATGTACAGCAGGTGTGTGTATAGAGGCTGTGTGTATATATGAGGTCTGTATGTATAGAGGCTGTATGTACAGCAGATATAGGTATCAGGGCTGTGTGTATAGGGGCTGTGTGTATAACAGCTATAGGTACAGGGGCTGTGTGTATAAGGTCTGTATGTACAGCAGGTGTGTGTATAGAGGCTGTGTGTATATATGAGGTCTGTATGTATAGAGGCTGTATGTACAGCAGATATAGGTATCAGGGCTGTGTGTATAGGGGCTGTGTGTATAACAGCTATAGGTACAGGGGCTGTGTGTATAAGGGCTGTGTACATAAGATCTGTGTGTATATAAGATCCCTGTGTCTATAAGGTCTCTGTGTATATAGGGGCTGTGTACATAAGATCCCTGTGTATATAGGGTCTGTGCATAGAAGATAAGGTTTCTGTGTACATAAGAGCTGTGTACATAAGATCCCTGTGTATATAGGGGCTGTGCATACAAGATAAGGTCTCTGTGTACATAAGATCCCTGTGTATATAAGGGCTGTGTACATAAGATCTCTGTATATATAACATCCCTGTGTATATAGGGGCTGTGTATACAAGATAAGGTCTCTGTGTACATAAGATCTCTGTATATATAAGGTCTATGTGTATATAAGGTCTCTGTGTATATAGGGGCTGTGTACATAAGATCCCTGTGTATATAGGGGCTGTGCATACAAGATAAGGTCTCTGTGTACATAAGAACTCTGTATATATAAATCCCTGTGTATATAAGGGCTGCGTACTTAAGATCCCTGTGTCTATAGGGGCTGTGTATATAAGATCTCTGTATATATAACATCCCTGTG
>NW_010182619.1:0-1667 GCF_000695765.1 Mesitornis unicolor | reverse complement strand
TTTGATGGGAACTTCTATCTCTCTTTAGTTCAACACTCACACTGTTTGGTCCTCAGCTCATCAGCTTGCCCTTAGTCAAAACACAAATTTGGGCCCCTGTGCAAATTTGAACTTCTAAACTTATCTTCTTCGATCCACCAGGGATATGTACATAGGGTTCCTTAGCAGGAATTTTTAAAGCAGGTGGTGTGGCTCGAGCCCTAAAGCACAGCTTATCCCTTTTTTTAGTTCATTTAATGCCCTTTGTAGAGATGTGAAAGGGTTAAGGTTCTGCTTCTTGTCTTGGGGGAGGGGGAGGTGGTTGCCAGTGCTTTCTTTGTGTTTTCATTTTGTCCTCCCCAGCATACTGGCTCGGTGCCCTGCCCACATAACAGCGCTGAAGGGGTCCCCAACACCAATGCCTTTCACCACTGGCCAATCTGGCCGGGCCACCAGTTTGATCCAGCCGACAGCCAAAGGGTTCCAGATCCCAGTGGGGTCTGGTCCGGGGAAGGTTGGTGGGTCACTTACTGGGCCCTCTCCTGCTCCCGTCTGCACCACCACCCAGTCTGTGCCCTTGCGTGACCACACCATGCAGCTCTTCTTCCCAGGGCAGATCGGGTGGTGTGTGCTGGAGGTTTTGCCTGTTATGTGCTATGGTCCTTTGCATCTGCTTCCTGAGGGACTGCATGTGTACTTTTTAAGCATCAGGCAGTCCTTGGATGAGGGTTCTAAGGTGGCTGGGGTCCACCGGCATGACCATTGACATGTCCCATTCCCTCTCTCATATATCACCTGGATGCAGGCAACGTTTTGCACTCCTGCAGCTAACTGACAATCTTCTTATTTTAACAGCAACTGGCTTCCCTCGTTCTTTGGGGTCCACACCTCTGCCCAGTGTACCACCAGGGATGTTACAGACCGATTGCCTGCTGGCCCCTTGCTTAAGAGCATGCCCGGACCCCATAATTTGCCAGTTTCCTTATAGCTTAACATTACGCAAACCCTCCCAGTTAAAGACAGGCCACAAACACACAGTCTCTGTCTCACCCTGCTTGCATGAAAATTTGATCTGAATAATTTAGATTAGATTAGAATCAATTTGATTTGAGAGGGGAGACTAATGACTAATGATTCCCACTTGCAGAATGCAATATTGTTTTACAGTTACCACCCTGGCAGACACAGGCAGCACAACAGGATCCCATTTCGGGAATCCGTTCAAGACAGTTATAGATCAAATGGAAAATTCATAGGCTCACAGAATCACAGAATAGTTAGAGTTAGAATGGACCTTAAAGATCATCTAGTCCAACCCCCCTGCTATGGGCAGGGACACCTCCCACTAACCCAGTTTACTCAAAGCCCTGTCCAACCTGGCCTTGAACACTTCCAGGGAGGGGGCATCCACAACTTCCCTGCGCAACCTGTTCCAGTGTCTCACTGCCCTCACAGTAAAGAATTTCTTTCTAATATCTACTCTAAATATACCCTCTTCCAGTTTAAAGCCATTACCCATTGTCCTATCACTACCTGCCCTGGTAAAAAAAACCAGGTTTCCAGTAGGATCCCTTCAGGAAGTGGAAGACTGCAATAACGTCCCCCCGGAGCCTTCTCTCCTGCAGGCTGAACTGCCCCAACTCTCTCAGTCGGTCCGCATAGGGAAGGTGCTCCAGCCCTCTGATCAT
>NW_010182618.1:31727-35435 GCF_000695765.1 Mesitornis unicolor | reverse complement strand
CCCCCTCCCCCTCTCCCTCTCCCTCTCCCTTGATGAATGGCCTGTATCTCAATTCCAAAGCTCACTTCTTTCTTAACTGAAAATGATTGATAGAGCAAGAATAACAGTGGAACAGTTTATGTGTCCTGGCAACCTCAGCTTTTGCTAGGGCTTCCCTCAAGGGACTGGCAGAAGTGTTATTCTGTGCAGGAACTCAGCTAACTATGAATCTAGTGAGAATCCAAGGGGGATTTTGAAACTCCTGCTATATAGTCTGAAAAACAGTCTTTTAAACATAGCAAGCCCAGAATGCTCTGTTGATTTTCTATCGTGGAATACTTTGAGGGACAAATTTTATTTTTTTTTCCCTGCAGGTGGCATAATTTTAGCAGATCACAGAATCACAGAATATTAGGAGTTGTAAGGGACCTTGAAAGATGAACTTAAGCATTAGCAAATACAAATTCATATACTTTTATTTGTTTTAAATGTTAAGAAATAAGATGAAAGACCATGAATAGACTTTGTTCAAAGATATCTGTTATTCCTACATCTGCATATACTTTGATGCATATGCTATAAAATTCTGTCGTATTTTAAGAGTATGATTACTGTTTCTTGCTTTACTACCATTTAAACAGGCTGTTTTCCAATAGCATGTGCCTCAGGCATTTTTGTTGTTAAAATGAATGTAACTAACTTTTTGGAAGGAATATCTATTAAAATTAGTTACACTTTTAAAGGTAATGAGCTCTTAAGGCTGTATTTTGAGTGGTATGGCAAGGTGGCTTCACTCAGATCAGGGGACTTGTGCCAGAAGATCTGAATGTAAAGCTCAAGAAGGTTGTTTATTAAAATTTGTATGTCTAAATTTAGGCAGAGAAGGAAAAAAAAACCCAAGAAGTTACTAAAGTAAAACAGATGTCTAAGTGATATTGACCTTCACAGGTTCCTAAGTCATGAAGTCTTATGGGAGTTTTGCTCCTCGATCTGTAGATAGGAATGTGCTGGGAAAAGTTAATGGCTTTGAAAATAAAAGACTAGAGTACAGTAACATCCTTGAAAATGCTGACTTCATAAATCAACATTTAAATGGGAGCCTGTCTTCCTACTAAATAGCTTTTCAACTTCTTTCTTATCATAGTAGTCCTTAATTAAAATAATTCAAAGGAGTTGGGTCATAAAATGGCATTGTTTTTTTGTGCTAAAAAGAATTTCTGCGCTCAGCAAGAGTTCATCAGTTCTCATAACTTAGCAGTTGAGTCAATAATCTGCTTTTCACTATGGTGAACCACACATTAAGAATGCCATAAGCAATTATTTAGTCTTTGTAACTCAGGGTTAGTTCAGGACCACAGTGGTCTAATTAAAAAGTGCTTCAGTGTATCATTGATTTCTTGATATGACGACAGAGTCCTACTTAATTCTGCATTACTTGGAAACCAATAATGCTGATAGCCAAGCTTTCTACATAAACACTGAAGGGTAGAGAAAGACACAAACGTGTCCATGCATGCAGTTTGTAGGGGCAGAAAGGGAAGAATCTAGAAAGATCAGAAAATGGAGAGAAGAATTTAACTCACGGGGCAAATAAGGACTAAGATACTGGTTTGAAGTACTTGTGCCATCAGCCAATCTAACTGAATTCTGAAGGAAGGTTTGTTGTGGTTTTCTTAAGATAAAGCTTTGCACAAAGTGCCACGTTGCTAGCATCAGGCATTGGGCTTCAGTGATCTATTCGCTTGTCAGAACATCAACATCAGAAATTCATTGCATTGCCTTACGAATGACCTCCTCTTAGCCCCGCTTTCTGTAGTTTACAGTTTCATTCATTTGTCATGTTGCAATCCTATTTCTGGTTTAAATTTCCACTTCTGTGGAAGACATAAGTCTAAGTAGTAGTGTAAAAAAGCCCATAACTGTTCTGACCTTTAATTCAGAAGCCATAGCTCCGGAATAGCTGCAGTTAATAGTCTTTTCAAGAAGTTTGTTCAATCTTTGACTAAAAGTTCATACGGTATTGTTGATTGGGAAATTGAAAAGTCTTATGTGGAAAGTGAATTAGAAAATAGAATTTTTCCTCTTTTTCTAAGGAAAAAAAATCAAAATTGTAGGATGATTATTATTATTATTGCTATTATTATTAATAATAATTATTATTGTTATTATTATTTCAGTTCAGCTGTCCTACTAGCCTGCTTCTTGCTCCAGTTCTGCTCTGTAGTTGTCTACTTGACTGTATTTTTACAGTACATGAAACCAGTTATATTACGGAGTCTGGTTTAATGGGATGATGCTATTTGTATAAGTCTCAGTAAAGAATAAGATGTAAGAAAATTGAATGATAACAGTAGTGTCAAACTAATCAGGTGAAATATTTAGTTTTTTAAACATTGAAATTCTGTAAAATATATTCTCTACATGAAGCTGTGGCTCACTTGAATGATCTTCTTGTTCATGACTAAAACCAGTTTCTGTAGGGAGAAAAAAAAAGATATACAGTCTCTACCCTGCTACCATTAATGAAAAAGAAGATGGTTTAGCCTATGGCCATTCAAACTAAACAGCTGTGAGCAATTGTTAAGGGGAGGCTGTAAGAATCTCACTCTGATTGTCTTTGCATTTATGGACTCTTCGTAATCAGGATGCTAGCTCAAGCAGAACAGAACTTTCCTGCTTCTTTGGAGTTAAATTTGCATCTGACTGATTAGAAACCACATTAGGTATCATCTGTAGGCAAGCATAGACTCTAACTATGTCATCCTGAAGAATTTCAGAAAGTTGAGTATATAAAGAACTTAAAAAATAAAAAGTGTAAAACTAAATTCAGATCTGAAGTCCCTTTGTCTTCTCAAAATTCCTCTCTTGGTATTTAGAATTCTGCTTACACCCAGACCAGCTCCACTGTCAAAGGAGTGACATCTGTCAAAGTCAATGCTGTCAATGTGATGTGCCAGTAAATCCTTTGTATTTTGGCATCTTTTCCCACGTATCAGAAATTGCTTTGACATGTTGAAACAAATGCCACCAAACTCGTTTTCACAAATTTTGGTAGTACTCAAATTCTTAGTATACTTCTGCTTCTTGCCTGTTCTATAATAAGACATTAAATTCACCATCACGTCCGCAGTATTAGAAGATTATCCAAGTTCTACAAACTAATCTGGATGGAGCATCTCCTTGTTTGTAGTAAGTCAGGATCTCTTGTGCACATATTCATTCCCTCCCCAATTTCTTTAATACTCTTGCATAGTTGGCCTTTTCACAGCGAATCAGTGATAATGGCAAATCCTTTAGAATCCCCTGTTTCAGAAAGCAAGCTGGTCTCACTGTATGCCGGGACTTGCTTCTTACAGCAAAGAAGTATAGCTTGGTGTAGCTCATGCCGAGCTGTTTCGCCTATTTCCAGAGAGTTGATTTGAGGATTTTAACAGCTCCTTTCTTGCTCCTGGCTCACCTTGCCAAGCTGCTTAACTCCACAGGACTATGGAGCCTCTTATCATCTCTTAGCCCCAAGGATTCAGACAAAGATCTGCTTCCAGCTTCACACCAGGCCGGGTAATGTAGCAACCCTTCCTGCTGGCTGCTGTGGAATGCCTAAAGTCACCGCTACCCTCAGGTTCTGCTCTTTTATGGTTTCTTACTGAACTCTAAAAAAAAATTAAAAATCTCATTATTTTGTTGCTAAGTCCATAGTGTTCTAAATTGTACTGACTCTTTGGTCAGAGT
>NW_010182618.1:25863-31696 GCF_000695765.1 Mesitornis unicolor | reverse complement strand
AGGGAATAATTTTTGACTCAGATAAAGTTTTGGGGAATATATTATATATTGTTTGCAATTTTGAAATGTAGCAAGTGCTATAAATTTTTTTTTCTTCAGTTGACCTGAACCCATTAAGACTGCCTGTTGCATGTATAAACACCTTGCCTTTTATTGATGAAACTGGAAATACATTTAGAGAACTTCCTTGGTTATCAGTTTTTCCTTTATTTGATAACTGATTGATAATCTTGACCAATTCTTCATTTTCAAGAAGAAACTGGTAGAGATTCATAGAATGCTGGTAGTACCATTAAGCACTGTTGCTTTGTATAAAATATAATTCATAGTATTGGAATTTTCTATGTTAGTAAGCATTAAAATCTGGTTTATTTTTCTCCTAAGAAGCAAGAAACAAAACTAGTTCCTCAAAAAATACACATTTTGAACCCAGGAATTTTGTGGTTTTATATATGTAAAGTTCACAGTCTGAAATGCCGTTGACAGGTGTCGGGGGTTAACCCCAGTAGGCAGCTGAGCCTCCACCAGCTGCTTGCCTTCCCTCCCAGTGAAATGGCAGAGAGAATTGGAAGGGCAAAAGTGGGAAAAATTTGTCACTTGAGATAAAGACTGTTTAACAGATAAAGCAAAGCTGCACACGCAAGCAGAGAAAAGTAAGGAATTCCTTCACTACCTCTCGTTGGCAGGCTGATGTTTCCCCATTTCCCGGAAAGCAGGGCTTCATCATGCTTAAAGCTTACTTGGAAAGACAAACGCAGTAAGTCTGATTATCCCCCCTTCCTCTCACTTTCCCCCAGCTTTTACTGCTGAGCATGATGTCAAATGGTCTGGGATATCTCCCTGGTCAGTTGGGGTCAGCTGTCCCCGCTGCGTCCCCTCCCAGCTTCCTGTGCACCCCCAGCTCACTCGCTGGTGGGGTGGCCTCAGAAACAGAAAAGGCCTTGAGGCTGTGCAAGCACTGCTCAGCAGTAAATACAACATCCCTGTATTTTCAACACTGTTTTGGTCACAAATCCAAAACACAGCACCATATGGGCCGCTAGGAAGAAAATTAACTCCATCCAAGCCAAAACCAGTGTTGCAGGTTTCACTGCATCTCAAAGAACCTTCCACAAACTGTAGGATATTTATGATGCAGTTTTCACTACTCATTTTATAAATTAGAATACCTGGACTAATATTAGTATTTTCCTTATTCATGCTGTGAACCAGGGCTTATGTAAAAATGTGGTATTTCTGTTTGAAAGAATATTCTTGCTAAAAAAAAAATAATAATCCCAAACATATTACAAATCAGTGCATTACTGTGGTACTCCCCTTCCCTTCACCTTCCCTCTCCGTATGCTTTTACATATGTATAAGCATAACTGCCTGCTCTCTGGTAAGTCTCCTTAACTGTGAAAAAAAAAAACCCAAACCCTGCCTAATAATAGTAACAGTTTGAATTGAGAAACTGCACAACTTGAACAATTCACAAATTGTCTATTGCTTATCTCAGTACTCACGGGATATGGTTGTTAATACTGCACCAGTGACCTATATTTTAAAAGCACCACTCTCATCTATAGACATATATCTAAATGACTTGTGCTTGCTACTTTGCTCTTCAACCAAAGAGAGAAAACTACTGTCGTATGGTTCATTAGTTCTAACTAATAGCCACATTTTTTGGATAAGCATTTTGTGATGTTGAACCCCAAAATACTTCTGCTAAGTACAACTGCAGTTTGAGAAGATATGACTTGGAAATGATTCACAAGTTGCATTGTTCAGTTTAAAATGCAATTTACCAGCCATGGAAATTTTTTACATTAATTGTAAGAGTAAGTCATGTGGACACTGTTTCCAAAATTAACTAGTGATGTAAGATACTATAGGTTTTTAATGCATGACTTGACACATTTTAGTTTTATTTTTTCAGTATGCACAGCACTCACTATTTTAAGTATCCTTTCAGTTTGAATGCGGACAGCTAAATGTATGGCTAATGTCACTAGCCAGTTTTCAAACTTTTTGAGTCTACCAGTTCATCTCCTTTTAAATCAAGTAAATAAAGCGATTTCTAGTTCTGCCTAAGAAATCACAAATACTGTATTTAAATGTTGACATCAGGCTACTGCAGTACATGTGAAGTCAGCAAAATGATTAATGGCTCATTAGAAATTAATACATTTCCCCAAAGAATTTGCAGGGATTCATTCCTGCTGTAATCTACGGGAGCTACATGACTTAATCCCCATGACCTGCACTTTGTAAGTAACCTTTTAGGAAAAGAATCAACTTAAACAGCTGGAGATGTATCCTGTTACGAGGTATTGCATGGCATTGCAGCACTCCAGATAGAAATCACTCTTGAAACGAAAGTGTTATTGAGAGACTTAAACTGGAAATTCCAAATCAAAACCAACTACTTTTGTAGTGACAAGCCTGAGAGGAATCTGTGTTCCAAACCTTGAAAACTTCATGGTATTACCCATGACAGGGTTGAAAGAGGACACAGCAAGTGGGGTTTCACTGTGGTATTCACACATGCGCACAGTCTAGTCATTCCTTTTAGCAAATGAGAATATTTTAGAAATACATCATGAAGGTTCCCAGCTGACATAAAAAAATAAATATTGTGACTGAGGAAAAATATGGTAGTGAAGGAATAAGGTGTCTTTAACTTCTAAATATGTAAGCAGTAATTAATTACAAATGTAGTTCAGGAAGCAGAAAGGATCATATGCAATGTGCCGAGAAGGTAAGCCCTTTCCGCAGAAATGCTGTTTCTAAGGTGCATTATCAAGTGGATTCTTCATCCATCTCAGCAAAATACAGAATCTTCACTACTCACTCATTTTTTGTGTGTTCCAGCATGCCAGTTCCACATACAATCTTTTTTTCCCCTACTCTACAGAAATTATTGTTGCCTTTAAATGCAGATACTTGACTTTTAATCCAAAGAAACAGGTAGTAACAGTAAATTTTTACCATACTTACGTATAAAACCATATTTGTTGCTTTGAAGCATACTTGCTTATAGTGGTATTTACTTGGGTAGCATGACCTTGTTTATGGCTACATGAGGAACCAGACAGTTATACTCTCAGGAAGCAGATGAAAACTACATGATGCTGAAAATATTTATTTCATACAAATAATGAAAGCAAGATCATTAACCACATTCCAGCACTGTGACCATACCCTCTTCTCCACACACCATTGATCATTCATCATCTTCCATACCATATTCAAAAACTTTGCCCTTGCTATGAAGGGATATACGTAGTTTCTAAATTCTTTCCTGTAAAATGTGGAAAGCTGTAAGGAAAAGGGAAGCAAGAGTAGAATGAACATTTTTCAGTTTCCTATCATTATGTATATGCAGCTGTATTTAGGATTTAATTCTTCACAAGCCATGAGGCTTCAGGATATATTTTTACGTATATATATCAGTTACTGCAAGGCTACAAACCAGCATTTAGCTAGACTTAAATCTGAATTTCATGTAGCTGTTGTAACCGTGAAGTGCAGCTGCGCCATTACAATTGACGCTATGCAAGTGTAGTTGCTCTTACAGAAGAGGCAAGGTACTGCATTACCCCACCGTCAGCAATGAGTCTTCTCAGTGACTTTAATGGGCATTTGTCAAGCTTGGTGGCAGTGGTTGTTTACTTGCATATTTATATTTAAGCAGTAAACACCGGAAGCAGTCATTAAGCCTAACAGTAAAAGTGGCTGACCTCTCAGTAACAAAAACAGTCACATACAAATAGTAAATTAAATGGAACATTAATCAAAACTGTAAAATAGTCTGCTCAATCCATTCAGAAACAACACACCCACAACCTTCCCCCAAACCCTTGTCAAACAAATGTTTTTTTGCAGAGTATCTGGAAGGTCATCAAGTCCTGGCTATTTCAGGAGCAAGTTCCAGATGGTCTCTTACATGCTGAATAATGTATGTCTGTGTGGGAGTGGGTAGAGAGGGGCTCGAAGGAACTATTATACTGATATCAGTAAACCCATGCACTTTACATTCATATACAACAAGCTGGGTGTTGTAATTAAAAAAGCTCCTGCATTCTCTGTTTCAAGTGGCAAAAATAACTTGTTTTGAGAATCTTCTCTGACAATATGAATTTCATATTTCACTTAACAACACTGCAAAACCTTTAGCTTTTGTTTGGACTACATTTGTCTTGGAGCACTAGTGTTTTAATGGTATGAGATATTCTTAGCTTGACATTCCATGAGCAGTAAACTTTAATCCTGTAAGTTTTACAGTGCTATAAAGTGAAAATGTAACAGCTATATATGCATTATACATAATATAATCCTATTGTATAATGCAAACGTATTTTAAAAAACTTTTTTATGAATTTATTTTAAATGCACAGGACAGAAAGACAGAAGTAAATGCTTTTTGAACATAATATGTAAAACTCCAACTATGTGTATGCCTCAAACTGCATCACCACCTTGAATGAGTTCGTTTTGAAGCTTCCTGTCTCCCCACATCATGTGTAATAGGGGAAAATATGGACCAGATGTTAAGCTAAGAACAAAAGCAGACAACCTGAGGCAGTTGTTTACTTAGGTCAGGGCTTTATTAATCATTTGTCCTTTTCAGCATCAGAGCTGTTGGCCCTAATGTTACAATCTGGGCAGTGCTATGATGAAAGATGCAGGACGTGGAGTAAATGTACTTCTGCTGCCTTAATGTCTGCATGCAGGAAGATGGCATGTGTTAATATCATGGCACTGTATTAATATCAATTACAGAATTTAAAAAGAAAACTAAATAATCTACAGTAATGTTAAATAATAATACTTATGCTTATTATATCACAGAATGGAAAGCTTCATTTCCCATTGTCATCTTTTGAGTTCCCTTATGGCCATAGCTCTAAATCCATGACATTAGTGAAATCCTGTTCACGTGTAAAGAGACCAAGGGTATGGAAGAAATTGCACATAGATAAATCTGTGAATCGTTTTTGTCCTGAGGTAATAATATTTCAAAGTACTTTCATTCTGATGGTTTTCAGAATAACTATTTGAAGTGAATTGTTGGCCTTGGACAAATTCCTGGAGGAGAGAGTGACGTACGTGTCACAAAAGAAATCATTGTTATAGGCACAGCTAGTGACAGTGCTGGGTGTCGACAAGCAAGTAAGTTGACATAAAGCCTACCATTCAATTACAGGAATAAAGAAATCTCCTCTAAAACAAGATTCAAGTCATGGCCTGTGGCATCTCAAGTTTGAATAATAGAGCAATACTAAAAAATAGAAAATATCAATGATAAAGTAAGAGAAAAACTTAGTTTCTAATCCTCATCCTGTGCCTGTTCAGTTGACTAATACAAAATTTAAATTTCCTATACAGTGTTCAATAATTGAATCTTCATAATATTTTGTACATAACTAAAATATGTTTTCAGTTTGACTCCGTGGCTATTAACTCAAGATACTTAAGATTTCTGAACTCACCATTAGAGTTGTCACATCCTGGTCTGTCACTGTTGGTGAGCTCCAAAGGGCGTTGGTATTGTCCAGCCAAGCGAATTATGCAGAAAAATGCACAAACCTCTTCACAACAGTAAATTGTTTCCTGGGCAGTTTGAATCACTGAAGTCGGTAGGCAAGTGACAAAATGTTACCTAGAAAATGACAGAAAACCAACATAAAAATAATTGTCAAACAGCTGCTATCAGAACAGCATACAGTAACACTCAGGATTTGGCTGGACGGTGGTCTGAGATACACTGTGGGGTGACTGAAGACAATGAGGTGAGAGAACTCTGCAAGGTCATGTCCTTCAAAGAGAAGTCTAATGAAAGAATAAG
>NW_010182618.1:21990-25832 GCF_000695765.1 Mesitornis unicolor | reverse complement strand
TCCTGCTGATGACTACCTACAGGTATTCTTAGGGGAATGTGTATGAGTGAGAACTACAGATATTAATTACATTATGGTCATGATTAAGGGGCACGTGAATTTAAAATTAGTCAGGAGGATGGTCAGATAAGTCTTTAATGATCACACACATCCTGAAGTATCAAAAGAAGCAGACTATGTACAAGGAATTTCTAAAGACTTGGAGAAGGGGAAAACTAAGTCATCAGGCTCAGTCTTTTCTGTGTGACAAAGTACAGTGATTTCCACAGGGTTTTGCCCCTTCCTCTGGGGATTATTCCAACTGGCAGATCTAAGCTTCTGCCTTACATATTGGTTCCTCTGTTCTGAATATTCAGTTCTAAATACACAATGTAAGTTATCATGTCAATAAGCAGCATAACAATATGCAGTTATATTATTCCTGAAAGTAACAGGTGTATGTTTTCTTCATTATTTCTGTGTGATTGTTGTGATTTTGAGTTAGTCGAGACAACCCCAACCTTTTAAACAGCTGAGCTCACTGAGGCCTAAGCTTGTCCTGGAAAGTAAAATTCTGTGGAGCCAGTCTGGTTGCTTGCAACATCAAAGCAGCGTGTAACTGTTTGCTAGATCATGAAGTTGTGTTCTGCTTCTACATGGGCTGCTGTTACTTCATCACCCACTGCTCGAGGGATTCTGATGGATATATACCTGTGATTTGAAAGTGACTACAAATTTTTAAACACTCCCTTTTTATAACAGGAATTCTGCAGAAGAGGAACTTATGATGTTATTACACAAGAAAATTTTAATTTAAAAGGCAGATACTTAGTAACAAAGAAACAACCAGATCGTCAATTCTAGCCATTTGATTGTTTCTGTCCAAAACCAGATAAAATAATATGCTAGTTAACTAAAAGCAGCTCAGAGGAACTTTACAGAAGCATATCTGTCATTCAAGTGATTTTCCTATAGTTTCCTGCCTGCAGTGAATGCTCTTCCTTGGAGTTTTAAGTTTCTGCTCTTTTTTTAAAGTTTAAATACCCATATATGAGGAATGAAATGATAAATTTAGGAAAAAAATCTGTATTTGATATGTTTTCTGCTTTTCATATGGAAAAATGTCATATTTTTTCTATTCTTAGGCATAATTTCCAGTAAACAAATGTTTAATTCTTCTGAGCCATGTATGTGAACAGACACCTTAAATCCTTTATGCATTTCTACTTGTTTGGAATAGTTACATACTTTCCTGTACGTATGAGCTTATCTGTGACCTATGAGGAACTAAAAGAAATGGGACTATTTCACATGTAAAATATGCTAAAGTTTAACAGTCACGTTAAAATAAAAAGAGTTTAGGATGTTATTAGAAAAAATATTAAGGTGGATGATGGGAATTAAAGTCTACCTAAGATAAAAGACAATCTGACCTTTTTTTGAACTCTTGTGGAGTTTTGCTGTTAAATTTGGCAACATCAGACTTCATAAACTTTAATTATATGTTTTTTTATTTGAAAATCTTTCAAAGCTATACTGCATTTGATATATCTCAAATTTCCTAACATAGCTCTACTTGGGGTAGAGAGCATGGTTCCAGTACATTTAAAATTTCATAAACAGTTGAACAAGAAACCTTTTTTGAAAGAAAAGAAAGCTCAAAGATCCACTTTAAGTCAGCATCCACTCACAAGACTATTCCCCGACATCACACAAGAGAATTGTGATGGATTAACTGGGTGCATAACAGATATTGTTTTAGTGCATTAGCCCTGATTTCCTGTTCAAAGTGATTGATTGAGCTGCAGTCAAGACAGTGTCCACAGCAAATATTAAGCAAACTTACCCAGACACAATCAATCACTCTTATCAAAAGATCACCACATTTGGAGCAAAAAAAATGCAAAAGCACTACCTGCTTTGCACTGTGTTCATCCTATTTAAATTATTTTTCTTAAAAGCATGGAAAAAAGGATTGCCTTTGTAAAATTATTGTCTACTTTAGTGTATTTCTTCAGCCTGGTCAGCTGTAATGTACAGAGGAGTAATTTGCTTATATTACAATGTGTTTCCTCTTTTTAAAAATTAGATGTTTCAAAAAAGATATGGTGAAGGCATCATAAGCTAATTCAAATATTTAGAAAATAACCTGAAAGTAAGAAAGGTCATTTGTCTATAGAAAACTGACCTTGGAGGTTTCAGTCATCATTGCTTACCACTGGTAACAATACCTTTTCTCTGAGGGCTGAGTTGCTGAAGAATTCTGTTATAGTCTGCTGTTATTTTACTTAGTTTACTGAAAAAATTATTTAAGCACCTATAAATATACTTAGGCATAGTCAAAAGGTCTTATATATAGCAGACAAATGTGATTTTAGAATTTCAAGAGTGTGGAGGATTCTTTTTCTAAGTGACGTGACTGAGCTTTGTGGTGCTGTGTTACAGCAGGCTGTTGTTAAGCAAGTCTGACGTCAGTGGCTTCCTGACAAAACCTGACAAGAAACTAAACAGCGCGGGTCTTTTTGAGCTCTGTCTTGGATAGTGGAGTTTAGACTCTTAACACACTTAGTAAGATCCTATTTAATTATCATCAGAAAAAAAAAATAATTTGTTTACATAGATAGGAATGAAGGGACCTGCTGAATTGGTCTAAAATAGAGAACAAAAGATAATATCCTATCCTATAGGAAAGAAGTGAAATAACAAAATTTCATTACTGGAAGTTGTTTTATGTTAAAAGCTAAGAAATTATTTCTAAAAAAATAGAGGAAGAATGGAAAATCTGGATTTAGGAAGTTAGTAGTCAACTACAGGAGAAACTGGAGTTAGAGTTGCTGTGGCACAGGATTTCCCCACCATGCAGCTTCCTAAGTTCAGGAACTTGTGAGCTTTCTCCACTGGCTTGAGATCTTGGGAACTATAAAGCAGTTTATATGAGACATGTTTCCCTGCAGGAATTCTCCCTATGAATTATTGCATCATCTTTATGGCTACTATGTCCCAACAGCCTGCTAGAAAGCAATAGAATTGTTTTTTTTCAGTTTAAAATCACTACCAGCATATCCTTTTTTGGGACCACTGTTGGTAGCTGAAAATACCATGACCAACTGTGTTTCAGCTTTCACGTGTTTTTTTAAGCTAAGCTATAAAAAGAAGGTCTTAAAACCAACCTGTGCTTTCCTGATAAAGGGATTCTTCCACTCCTGTTCATATTCTAGCCGGAAGTAAGAATTTACCCTACCAGTATGACTCAACATTTAATCCATGCACATTGATGCAGTTTTCAGTTACCTTCCATCTGAGTAACTTGCACGAGTGACTGTCTAGGGTCTAACATTTCAGCAACTTCTAATAGTCCTGGTTAGATGGATTTTTGCAACATAAACAGAGTAAAGCAACTTCTTACTGTTCAGAGAAGAACACAAATGCTTGTCTTGTTTATATCCAAGAGCATCTGCAACAGACTTTAATTGCTTCAGAGATTGCAGTGAGGATGTCTTCAAATGAATTTAAATTGCAAGCTTGGTCAACTAAAATGCTTTTAATTGTTCATTGGCAGCCATTCAACCCAATTTTTACACTCTGATTATAGTGCATAGCTGCTTTGTTGTGTGCATGTTAAAAACACAGATATATCCACCCAAAAACCCATTATCTGAATGTATGTGACACTATTTATCAGAGTTTAAGAAAAAAATGCAGACATAGGAAATATATTTATGTCATACATTATAAGATCCACCTAGTAAGCAAATAGTTTCCCTTTTCTATGTTTCCACTGTATTCCTTCACTTATAAAATGCAAGAGGAGTGAGGGAAGTGGAACTGTCCTGACCAGTGGGCAGTTGTTTGTAGAAGCTTCC
>NW_010182618.1:0-21959 GCF_000695765.1 Mesitornis unicolor | reverse complement strand
CTTTCCCTGTTTCTTAACAGTAGGAGGGTCGATAGAGGAGGAAACAGCAGCAGTAAAAAGTGTCTGTACGCAGATGGAACATTTCACTCGCCATCTCCGGACATTTTTGCTTTCCATCATGTAAGTTACAGTGAATCAAGCTTGAAGAGTTTTTAGCAAAAGTGGTTTTTTGGACATCCTGTCCAATTTAGACTCATCATAACCATACAGTCATTTGCCTCTAGGCCACTTTACTTTTTTTTGCACTAACTTTTTTTTACAGTAAATCTGATGAAGGTCTTTTGATGCATGAAGTATGAGTAAAAGCTATGTTTGCTTTTTCGTATGTCTTATTGTTTGAAAAATTCAAGCTAGCGGTGGAAGTTGCCTTTTTGCACTACTTACTCAGTTTCAGCAACATGTAGTAGATGATTTATGTGATAAAGATATTTCTTCTTAACCTCATTGAGGTCTTTTAAGTTTCTCAGTGACTTTTTTTCTCCATTATATGATATCCATGCGTATTGGTCTTATGTGACAAGGTTTTGGTAGCAGGGCGGGACTGTAGGGATGGCTTTTGTGAGAAGACATTAGGCGCTGCCCCTCTGTCAAGTAGAGCGAGTTTCAGACGGCTAGAAAATGGACCCACCGCTGCCCAAAGATGAGCCCATCAGCAATGCAGGTGGCACCTCTGTGACGACATATTTAAGAAAGGGTAAAAACTGCTACATAAACTGTTTACTGTAGTGATTTGCCTGGCTGTGCTTGTTTTACCTGTAAACTGAGCTTGTGCACATTATAGTGCATACACAGATTATCAGCAATTGTATCTTTTACGCCATAGCTTCTTAAAAATAGACAAACACAGAATTATACCCACAATGAAAAATAACAGGCTTCAGGGTAACCATAATAAAATTCGTAAGAGTGCACATACCTGAGATAGGGCTCTGCAAAATTTCAGAGCTTGGTTAAGTGAGTTTTTTGCACTGTGTATAGTAGTCTTGGATCAAGCCATTCTGTAGTAAGTCATAGAATCATAGAATGGTTTCGTGCAGGTTCCCTGAATGTTCAAAGAGTATTTCATAAAGCATTTTTAATTAAGATATTTTAGAAATATAAAGAAATATGCTCTACTAATTTTCTTTACTTAATGGACTAAACCAAGGTAAACCATGGGAGACTGTATATTCTTTCAAGGAAATGTCCTCAACAGCTAGAGATTAAATTAGGTCATCTTGATAACCTGGTTTGGTGAACCAAATTGGTTTGATATTTGATAGTACCTCCCCTGGAGTTTTGTGTTAAAAATAGTGAAATAGTAAAGGAAAATCTCCAAAAGGGATTTTGCATTTCAGTGAATCTTTTTCCTTTGAAAAAAATGATGTTTCATTTTATAATTGAAATACAGTATGCCTTTGAACTTCCAATAGCTAATGCTATTAAGTAAGAGTATCACATTTCATTTATTATATTACATTTTAAGTTCAGTCCATGCATTTTTAATTCTGTTTATGTCTGGAGAGCTTGCCTCCAGTGGAATAAAACCAATCAAGAATCTAGAACAAGAATTAAAATTTAGGTCCTAATTCACCATTGCCCTGTGGTTCCTTTGTGTTTGCTTGAATAGATACAAAGGACAAACAAAGTAAATGCAAGGACCCTCTGGAGAACAGTGGTACTTACAGGGTCAGATAATGCTCAAATTCTGCCATGCCACCTAAGAGTCCCTTAATGTAACAAAGCTGTGCTCCACAGTGGCTAAAGATAGAAGGAAGTATATTAGCTTTATGCCACAGCAAGGCAGGAGAAAGAATGGCCAAAATAAATGGTTTCACAGAGCATCTTTGTTCACAATGTTAGAAAAAGAAAGTGAGTGAACTGATGGTGAAGGTCAGGTGTGTGCAAGTTAGCCTGCATTTGAGCTAATCATGGTGACTTTCTTAGCTTTAGAAGTTCGTGAATAAAAAAAATAAGAAATGTTATAGATGGGAGTAGATGAGCTATCAGGGTACTAGGTGAAAAAAATCTTAGGAATCTCTGTCTTAAGAAGTCTTGTGAGCAGAAACGTGGTGTGGTGGGTTAATCCTAGTTGGCCACTTGCTCGCTCATCCCCCCCACAGTGGGATGGGGGAGAGAATTGAAATGGAAGGGCAAAAGTGAGAAAAATTCAACTTGAGATAAAGACAGTTTAATAAGTGAAGTGGCACATGCACTCAAAGCAAAATAAGGATTTCATTCACTGCCTCCTGTTGGCAGGCATGTGTTTCGTCACTTCCAGAAAAGCCAGGACTTGGGATAGCACTGTAACTCTGAACAGTACCTGACTTTCCTCACACTGTTTCACAGTGGTTATCTATTATCACTTTCACAAGTTATAATTGCTTTTCCCTCTTTATGGCTGGTTTTCCCTTCCATAAACATGATTTCCCCAAGGTACCAGCAGCAGGGCACGGTTCAGTCTGGAGAAGATAAGGCTCTGGGGAGACTTTTTTGTGGCCTTTCAGTGTATAAAAGGGATCATATAAAAAAAATTAGACTTTTAACCATGGTCTGCAGTGAGAGGACAAAGGGCAAGGGTTTTAAATTGATAGAGGATGGGTGTAGACTGGACATAAAGAAGAATTTTTTACAATGAGCGTGGCAAGACACTGGCCCAGGTTGCCTGGAGCAGCTGTGGACACTCCCTCCCTGGCAGTGCCCAAGGCCAGGTGGAATGGAGCCAGTGGGAGGTGTCCCTGCCCACAGGGGTTGGAACTGAGTGCACTTTTCATGCAAGCAGTTGGGAAGGGCAGGAGGCGCTGCAGGTGCTGGAGCAGAGATTCCTCTACAGGCAGCAGGGAGGCCATGGTGGAGCAGAGGAGAAGTGCGATTAAAGATAAGCAGCAGAGAGGAGCTGTTACAGACTGACCACAGCCCCCATTCCCCATCCCTGCACTGCTCCAGGAAAGAGAAATTAGAGGAGTTGGGAATGAAGGACCCAAGTTGAGCCTGGGGATAAAGGGTTAGGAGGAGGGAAGGTGTTCTAGATTTTGCCTTTGTTTCTCACCATCCAAATCTGTTTCTAATTGGCAATAAATTAAATTAATTTTCCCCAAGTCAAGTCTCCTTTGCTCATGACAGGAATTGGTAGCCAATCTCTCTGTCTTAATCTTGACCCATGACCTTTTCCATCTTGTTTTCTCCCCCTGCCCTGATGAGGAGGCGGGAGGAAGAGAGCAGCTGGGTGGGCATCAGGCAGTCAAACAGGGTCAACCCATCACACCTAGGAACTGAAGATGTCTGCCTCTTGTGCCACTGCATGGTTCCATATGTCCATGCGTGTTTTCATTATTCTTTTGCTCCTGATATTGTTACAAAATTTTTAGTTTTCCTTCTTTTAAATCAGAAAAAGATAATGTAATCTTAAGGTACAATCAGAGCTCAGCTTTGTTTAGCAGAACCATTTTCAGCTAGAACTTTGCAGGCTTTTTTAATATTCAGTTATTTTCTTTGTTATTAATGGGTTCATAGTTCTGTCAAAACAAAGGCTGAAAAAATGATGTGTGAGATTTAATATTCACCTTTGTAAAGGACAGAGCTTTTCTGAGTACAGGAGGAGGATTCAGGGCTGAATGGCAAAACTCACAAATGTTGCAAGACCTACTGTGTTTTTCAACCCTAAGGACTGTTCTGTGTCCCTGGAATTAGAGTAAGGCCTGATCTTTGAGAGTCCGTGTCTGTCTTGTTGATCATCTCTTCCACTTATGAAGGAGGCATTTTTCCCATTACCAGATTGGTTTGGCTGATTTGAAAAGTTTTTTTTCTGGAAAAGATTAATTTTTTCTTTTCTTGTCAGGGAGTCCTGCTAGGTAGGCTTGATTTTAAAGTTAATTTTTGCCATTTAATGATAGGAGGACAGTACATATGATCATGATATAGGAGAGACGGCAAATGTGTTAGAGAAAGGCTGTATCTCAGGAGCAGTCCTCTGAGGAGAATCGAAACCATAATACTATTTAATATCAGGCTGTGTACTATATTTCAATGAATATCTATCTTAGAAATACAGTGAATATTTTTGTTGTGTGTTTTTGCTTTCACTTGTTTATAAGTCCTTTTTTATTGTTGATTGGGGAAAGTATAGGAGACGGTGAGATATTTTAAACTTTTCCACAAAGACTTTGATATGCTGTGATTATTTCTTCCATCTTCCCAGGCATCCCTCTGCACTCTTGAGGATTTATTCTTTCTTTTTTTCCTTTTTTGGTTGGTTTTTCCTTCCTACTGGTACTTTATGGGCAGTGGGATGGGGATGTTTCTTTAGCTGTTTGTCCTCACGTGTCATGTGCTTATCGGGACTTAGTTATTCTGGTCGCTCTCTCTCCCTCAGTTCTTGATGTTCTGACATTGAGATGAGTCACCAAATGCATTATTTTTTTTGGTTGTTAGATTGATTTCATATGTGAAATTCATTTCGGATGCCTGTGCTGAATATACTCATCTACCTTCAATTTGCCTGGCATATTGAACAGAATTCGATTAAATGTGTTTATAAAATGACTTATCTCCAGGCCTGCAATTCACCTGAAAGTGTGAGATGACTGGGGAATTTGTAGCTCGCAAGCTTCAATTGCTGGAACATACTGAGTCATCAAATATATCTTCCTTTGGAGACACAAAGTGAGGTTCACTTTAGGTATTTAATTCCAGCATGCAGCGTAGTTGGGCAGTGTGTGGGTGTTAATGTCAGCTCAGTCTACAGAGTGATTTATCTGACAGACTAGATCTGGGTTCAGAACCCTAAGGTATAACTGGTATTTGAAACTAGTGTGGTAAGGTGTGAAATTCCCCACAGAAAATGGAAAACATTTGCCACACATTCCTATTTCAAGTTTTGTTCCTAAATCTGTTATTTGTCTAGAATCAGTTTCCCTCTAACTGGTTGTAATAACTTGATTTCTGTTTATAGGGTTATATTAGTATATCCTCTTGACTGTGTATAATTATAAGAGATTATTCCCACTGTTATTTTAGGCTTCTTTCCAGTATTACTCTCAAAACCAGTTTGGATTGTATGCTAGAATAATCAGCATGTTTACAAGCATTTAAAATATGCTTTGGTAATAGAGAATAAATAAAAATAATTTAGTACTGTACAAAGTGGTATGTATTATGGCAGTGGTCGTGACCAAATATTGGATGGGAACAGCTGAATATTGTAATGATTTTCTTTACCATCAGAGTGAGAATGAAGTTCTACAGATATATTTACATTTCACCCTATCAGCTAGCAGTGGTATACTATTTCTAGATGAAAATAGTCAGCAAAACATTTATTTCAGTTTTAATCAGCAAAGTTGTATATAATTTTAAAGCTATATACACAGACAAGGTAATCTTTCGCAAACAGTAATAATCCTAAAATTATGTGTGTACAGTGAGAAGGTAAATTAGTTCACTTCTGTGAAGGCAAATTAGAGTAACATAGATGCTATTTTATTCTATTTATTTGTTTATCGTAAAGTGTAATTATATCTAAGGACTCTAAGACTATATTCACTGCTACAGCAGTGTTAGTAGGAAGTCAGCATTGAACGCGCAGTGATCTGAACAGCACTGTGATCTTTTATGGAGTTTGTGCTGGTGCTGATTTTGAGTACTTTGCTGGTGTACTACTGTGATACATCATCAGCACCAGGCTCCTTGCTGCTACATTCGACAGAGTCATATTGCAAAAGAAAAATAAAAAAAATTACAGTGTTAACTTTGAAAAGTTAACATCCTGAGTATGTCGTGGTACCTCAGGTGTTGATGTAGGTGCTCAATCTCTCCCCTACATATACTGTCAGAAAATCTGTAAGATTATGATGAAAGAATTAGGTTCTCAATTGTCTTCCCTCCTTTAGGATAAAATCTTACTGATATTTGCTTTTGCAAATATTTTATTAAAGTGTGAATATGGTTCCAACAAAAAGCCTGTATGAAAACACAGCCTAAATTTGGCAAAGTTCGGGCATACGTTTTGTAGCCAAGGCCTTTCTTTAATCAGAACTGGAAACCTGTCAGAGGAAAGGGTCCATAAAATCAATTCTAAGTAATCTTGGAAATGAGATAATAGTCCATTAATCTCATCAATATAAGCATGAAATTTTCTGCTGCACTTCATGCCTATACATTTGTAAGAAATTTATCAGTGGAAATGGGACAGAAGCCATAGGCTTACTGTAGGGGTGACTTCCTCACACTTCCACTGCAGGCTTTCTTTCAATTTATTTTTGTCACTTTTTTTTTTTCCTTTCCTCAGTGGAAATATATAATTCATTTGTGAAATGATGCCAACCAAAACTTGTTACTGGTTCCACATTAAATGAGAATTAGTGGCAAGCTTATAAAGCATGACTCATGAATCAGTTTTGCAAGTTGAAGTGGCAAGCGTTAGAGGAAGCAACACCGAGATCTGCATGGTACAGTTCCAGGTGCAGCCATTACTGATCAAACTACTTGGGAACTGCTACAGATGTATACTGTTACTTAGATATGGTTGTGCCCTGCCTTCACTCTACTTTAATCCCTGTATATAGAAACCACTAGATAATATTCAGAAATTGTTTCTTAAAAGGAAGTCTTCCTCTGAGAAGCTCCATTCCTTACAGCTCAAACAGGTGGTTCCTCCTCTCCTCTGGTGTCTCAGTATCAGACTCTCGTTCTCCAAACAACCCAGTGTGCCTGAGCTGGCTACCTAGACATAGCAAAGCATCTGCAGATAACGTGAATATCTGTCATTTCTAGCAACTGTCACAGAGAGTCCAGGCTCTTAGAGAAAACATAATTTTATCTTTCTCCTTCCCCTAGAGGTTTCCACCCATTCTAGAATTTTTCTGTGTATCAAAGTGCAGTTGCCTTTACAGAAAGGAATCTACATGGCCTTAACTGCTGGGCTTTCACAGAATCACAGAATCACAGAATGTTAGGGATTGGAAGGGACCTCAAGAGATCATCTAGTCCAATCCCCCTGCTGGAGCAGGAACACCTAGATGAGGTCTTTCTCCACTCTCCTGAGATGAGCGAGGTATCCCTTTGCTCCTTATTTGCCCATGAGTTGTCCTGCTCTGTTGTTTGTTTCAGTCGTACTTTCCCACATTAAAAACCTCATCGTGGGATCATGGCGTGAAGGTGGAGGCCAAGAAGAACAGCTTCCATGGGGTTAGATTCTTTCCGTGTAACGCAATCTAGCGGTCTTGATTCACTGAAGTAGATGGCAAAATTTCTGTGTCAGTCTTGCAAGACAAGTGTTATTGTAAGTGGTGCAAGCCTCATTTTAATGAGCTAAGCAGCAGCAGAAGATAATGAGAACTGAGTACCGGAAGGATATTTGCCAGTATGGCTCTTCTTTCATTTTTGATGAACAACTTCTATTTTCCTCAAATGTATTCATTACCAAAAAGTCTGATCTGAATAATTCTGTTTAATCATGTTTGCTATCTATACTGTAGTCTAGAAAATCACAGTCTTTAATATTCTGAAATCTTAGAATTGTAGTTATTTTTGCTTATATTAAAAAATAATCAGTTATCTGAAACTTCTTAAAATTGTTTTTTGTTTTGTTTTGAGTGGTACATTATAGTAGTATGAACTAGCGTAGCTTGAAAGGTTGAAAGACAATTCCAAATTTCAGAGCCTATCAAGGGATTATGTTCTTGTTGGAAAATGTTGAAGGTAAGAAAACAGGGAATCCTGTGTGGGTGTAGTAGCAAGTTCTCCTTTGGTACCCATCATTTCTGGTCATTTTTGCAATACTAAAATGAAAGACGACACTGTCTTCTGATTGGAGAACTAAGTGTAGATACTAAAATTGTTACTTCATAGTCACTTAAAACAGCTAATGTTATAAATAGTGCTTCAGAATTTTCTCATGGAATTCCACTATGATGATTATTCGAGTTCCATTCCAGACTAAGTGTTATCATTTATGATACTTATTTTCTCTACAGCAAGATCTATTTGTGACACATACTATATTTTAAATCATGAAACAACTTATAAACTTTACTGAAAATATTTCCTCCTAAGGAAATTAAAGTGTTATTTACTGATGTTGAGAGTGTGCCATATCACATGTATTATAAACACAAAGATGTGTAGCTGAACTACCATGGAACTGGTAGGGGAGGAATAAAGTGATACAGTTTCTCCATAACATAAAAAACTTATTGGTTATATCCTTTCTTAAAACCTCTGGAAGTACCTAATAAGAGAGATGTTAACTGAAACAAAAATGTGGTTTTGGTTTATCTCAGCATAATTTATGAGGCGCTAGCTACATGTATATTATCTTTCTTTGTATTTTCTACTGACATTCACAGTAAGTTGCTTTTTAAAGGAAATACTAATTAAACAAGACCTACTTCTCTTCTTTCAGTACAAATACACTGTGAGCTGGATCTGTGTAGCATAGTAAGTCTTCCAAATTTATTCATGCTAATTTTTTTGTTTTGTTACTAAGGGTGAAGTTACCGTAGTGTCATCAAAATAGGGTGTGATTTTAAATATAGTTGGATTTTTTCTTCTCTTAAAAAGAGAAGATAATCCTAAATTTAAAGGTAGACTGTACCCAGTTTCTATAGTCTGCTGGGCCTGTGTGCACCAGTTTGAGAATTTTGTGTAAAAGGCTTATGGCTTGTCATATGATAGAAAAGTTGTATATATGTAGCAAGTGATTTCAAAATTGGAAGTAATTTTAATTTCATCTACTCTACTTGATTCTCAGATGACAGATTATTAAAAGCAGCACAAAGCTCTAGATGGATGCAGTAGTGTCTGTTTATTCCTATAGCTTTTTCAAAATCAAATGTTGCTCTGCTGTAAGATTGAATACTTTCTAGTGAATCACCTGGAATTCCATATAATGCAGGAGGGTGCAATATCAGACTTCTAACTGTAAGACACTGCTGATTGTCATGATTAATTTTTCTCTAAGTGCTTGCTACAGCTTCACATAATTTTTGCCTTAAATAAAAATAGAGCAGTTGCATGTGTATGTGATAGTCTCACCCAGAAAGCTAAAAAATGTAATGTGCCTGTAATCACTAGGTAAATTACGAGCCTACTTTTGGATCAGAAGCACTCACATCATAGGCAAATATTCCATGATGCTACATAATTTCAGGTTTAATTAGTTCGCCAAACCTTGCTCCTTTGGGCAGAGGAGTGTGTGGGTAAGCAGCACGCATGGAGGCTCTCTTAGTTTGCAGTGCAAACCCAGCTGAGGTGACTCTTTTGTCATTGATTACTGGGGAGGTTTTCTCCGGCTGGATGCCTTCTGGCTGGTCACCATAAATTAGTTTAGTGTCACTGCCTCTAACAACCAAAACACACTGATAGTCTTTAAATGATGGTATATATGACCTGAGACAAGATCTAGCCTTATTTTTCTGCTCTACTACTTTCAAAGAATAGTCTTTCTATTATTAACATGCTGTAGTAAAATAATTTTAAATTCCTTTAAAATTTATAGTGGTTTTGCTTGTTGCATCTCATGAATGCAAGGTTACCAGAGTTGTAAACTATTAATGAGCAGATGTATATGCCTTTTAATAACGTGAAAATGTGATCTTTTTCTGTTATTTCAGAATGGCTTACGATTTGATGTTTTTTCAGAACTCCCCTGGCATGATTTTGCTACAGCTGTATAAATAAGATAGGAATTCTCTGACAGTATGATGAAGTTATAAAAATATAAACTGGCTATGAGGACACAGTCATGCTGTAAGTAACTAGGTCTACTCTGGTAGGTACAATAGGCAGAATCTTTTCTAATTGGAGTCCAATTTTGTGAAGCACAAAAAGATAGTGAATAACAATACCTTGGGAATTAACATTTCTGTTATAATTGGGCAATTTTCATCTGATTTTCAGGTGAAGATCAAAATTTGAAACTGTTTAATAGTAGTTTTTAGTACTTGTAAGTTTGTAGTATTGCCAGTTTCTGAATGAGTAGTGCATTGATTTATAAATAAAAGCTTTCAAAAAAGTAAATATGCAAATTAAATTTTACACATAATTGCACTTTTGATTAAGAATGGCAAATTCTTCTTTTGCATTACTGCCTGAGACTCTGGGTGGAGTTCATTCTTTGTTAATTTGACACATTGAAGGTGGTTTTCAATCTCCTATTATAGAAAGGCTAAGAAAAAACCCCAGACTGGTTCCAGTCAGCTCCAATGACCTCGCTGCAGGACAGAGCTGAGCCAGTGGCCTTCAAAAAGCTGGTGGGGCCTTCAAAAGACCCAAGTGCTTCTTGGTTAAGGCCTGGTAGCCGTGGTCGAACAGACTGCATGTGTCCCTTATCTTCTTCCCCAAAGGTGTGTATGGCTGAGTGTGTGCCCTCAGACTGCTACATAAGCCTACGGACCCACTTTACATGGTTTTATGGTAATTCTGAGCCTTGTCTTTCTGTTATGAAAGCAAAATTCTTCTTATAGTAATGGTAATCATGAGGTTCATGAGGTTTAAATGATTTTGTAAATTTGTAAATAATTCTGTAAATAATATTGCAAAAAAGAACAATACCTACTAAAGATAACAAAAGATACGTTAACACGTTTTTAACATGAAAGTTTCTCATTTATTTGCTGTAGTAAAGTCCAGTCTCCTGCTGCTGTGATCCTTTTGTTAAAAACCTTGGAACAGTTTGATCTGAAATGGAATAAAAAGGGGACTTGCAAGTGGATTACTGGAGTACGATGTCTTGACACATGGCCTTTCACATCCATTTTCACAAACTTTTCATCACCTCATTATTTTCTGACACTTCACGGAAGGTGAAGAATGCTCAATGAAAATACATAAATCATGAGACTTCTTCAAAACTTTCTGTCCTCTCTGCTACTCACGAGTGCTAAAATGGTGAAGAATTTGCATAGATTTTATATTCTAATGGATAAAGGCTAATTGTTATGAAACTCATATTACTTTGTTGGTATGCAGTCAAATGTGTCTTTCAAACACAGATTTAGTATCCTGACTAAGTACAGATTCAGGACGGAATATTCTTCAAAGCACAGCCAGCTTTACACAGTGAGCCAGGATCGGTTCAACTGTGTATGGTTCCAGTCAACAGGAAGGTGAACGAGTGGCTGCACGCCATCGTCTTCTGTCAGCTGTACTTGTGGGACAGAGATCATGGCAGCTAAGTGCAAAGGTGTGCTGTTTATCCATAGTGAGGGACAGCAGAAGTTCAACTGTGGGGGATAAACATGGTGGATGCCGCTCACACTGCTGTAATTCTCTGTAAAGATTGACTTTGCTGTCTCCATTTTAGCTAGTTTGCACCACTTACATCAAATCCAACACTTGTGTGATCAGTCCAGAAAATGTTTCGTGAGAGGCGTCACTGCTGTGTGGGGTTTTCCTGCCAAGGTTCTGGTGGCTGAAGGGCTGCAGGTGTGGCACCTGTGAGGAGAGCTCAGCAGAAAGCTTCAGGGGTTTTCCCTTTCACTTAACCATTTATGCCAATATAAGGTTTAAAAAAAAGCTTATGTAAAGGATGTGCTGCCTTGGGTTTCATGTGCTTTATGCAGCCACTTTGGGGCACAGGGAAATACCTGCGTATGACACAGAGCAGTAAGGAGTCGGGCCTCACTGCTGCTCCTCATGGCTGTGACGAGGGGCTTGAGACTATGGCCAGGAAATTTGCTGGTCTTGATTTCCTGCATGTGGAGGAAGCAGTAACAACAGCTCGGAGATACAGGTCTTCCAGTTTTTCTGTGTTTTAGCATGGGCATTTAAACATAGCTACTTATATGGCAGTACTACCTGGTCTGTTAATGAGGAATTCAGGGGGAAAATCTCACAAGTGCGTGCTTTCTACATCCCAAAACAATTTCCATGCCTTTTCCATTGTTTCCTACCTAATTAAATCGATGGTTTTATTGCTGAGCTTAAAACGAAGCTGACATAAACTCCCTAAATGCTGCAGAAACCAATGGTCCTTGCAAAAGGTCTTTGTTTTCATTGCCACACAGTTCAGATATGTTACGTCTGTTTTATTAACCACACTAAATGTGTACACCATTGTATGCCCGTATTTACCAAGTCCCACTAAATGGAGGTTTCCCATTGCTATTACAGAAGTAGAAGCCCAGTATTGTACAAAGAAGGAAAGAGAAACTGTGTTACAGATATCTATTTCTCACCAGTTACAAGGAAAATATTATCTGCTTATCAAGTTTGGGTTTGGATTTTTTTTGTTTGTTTGGTTTTTAATTTTGCTGAAAGATTTTAACTGTGTTTAGTGTAAGAATACAGCACAAATCCTAGGTTGATATGCTTCTGGAATCTCCTACCTGGGAATCCTTAGATATGGATCATAGTCTACCCCTTTTCAGGCCTGGGAAACATAAAAATTGTGAAGTGCTCCTCCTTCAATAAAGCCTTCTTTTTAAAGATAGGTTCCTTTTTTTTTTGCCACACATACTCATAAAAAGCATTATCTTACTCTGCAGTTAGTCTCCCTGCAATCAAATAAAGGGCATGGATTAATTGGAGAACCACTAGAAATATTTTAAAGAGATTAACATTAATGGCGAAACAAATTATCTTTCTATCAAATGAGGTTAATAACAAAAATTAGTGGTGGCCCCTCACACTTACTGAAAAACCTTACAGAGTCTGCTAAAGATTAATCACGCAACTTTTTGTATAAAATCTATGGAATTTCAAGTGGTTAAGAGTCCTAACTCTCATTTTGAAAAAGATCAAGCCCCTTGGAAGCCTAACTCTTACTGCCATGTCGGATTTTAGAAACTTGTTTCCTCAAGGAATAAATTGTAACCTAAAGGGGTTTTCTGAAGTAGTTGGTGCCTCATTTAACTCTCGCTGAAATTAATGTTACGCAGAGTCCTGGTTAGCCTACTACAATCTGTCTTGTTCTCAGTGTAAAATTACTATAGGTTCATTAACACTTTAACTCATAATTAAGTTTATGTAGTAGACTGGAAAAGAGTATTCTTTTTTTTATTGACTCAGTTCTATAAAAAACATAACTGCTTAATCCCTTAGAATATTTAAAACAGTTCTGCAATTAACATGTGGCCTTCATTTGCATAAAGCCATTTGCAAAGGTGATTCATAAAGCCATATTAAGCATGGTTTTTATCTGTGCATTGATGTGATATTTTCTATATTCATTGGCTGGCTGTATACACATGTTAGAAAATCTTTGGCATGTATGACAGTACTGAAGTACGTGTTGTTGCTGCTATCATCGCTTCTAGTTGATTATTTCAACACAATTCTTATAAAAAAACTACTGTCTTTATTACAGGTATAGCTGAAATAGGCATAGCTATATAAAACTGCCTGGTAGTGCACGTTTGTGTGGTGACTCTTTTCATAAGCACAAGTGTCTTAAGGAGTGCTGGTTTGTTTGGTTTTGTTGTTTGGTTGGTTTTTTTTTAATTAAAACTTTTGGCACAGGGACAATTCTCGGATTACTTCCTGACATTTCTGCATCTGGACAGCCTGAGTTGTCTGCATTGGTAGGCTACCTGTAGGCTAAATTTCACTTGCTCTAAAAAAGCAGTAGAAGAGTAAGTCAGCTGTAATTTTTTATTTCTAAAAATATGAATGTAGTGTAGTGAATGGTGATAAATGGAAGGAACTGGACACAGGTCTCCAGTGCTGGTCCGTGCAGGTGCAAACTGGTTTATAAGTATGAATCCTACATCTATTTTGATTAAGGCCTCAAGGTGATGATACAATCAACCTTTTAAGCAAAAAATAAATGTCTACTTTCAATCACTTTCTCAGGAGAAATATACTGACAGATTAAGCATGGGTGAAGTATTTAAATTTTCATAAAATCTTATAAAAACCTTATTTGAAACCCTAGCTCCATAGATGAACTGATAGAAATAAACTTAGTGACTATTCATGTACACTTAATTTTTAGTACAGACTTTATCTGAGCATTATTGGCCTTCAGCATCTCTCCATCTCAGCCAGCACTGGAGAGGAGCTGTCCTTCACAGCACCATAGCAACAAGAGTCATTAGAGCCAAGAAGCTGCAGACCAAGTGGCTCAAGTGTTACGCTAGGAATCACTTCAAGAATGCTCTTTACCATCTGCCAAGAGAAAGCGAGGATCAACCTCCATGTCTTCTCTCTCATGCATATTAAAAAATGTTTAGGTACCACACATCATCACATTCCATTGAAAATCCCATTAATCTAACCCATAAAACAAGAAATATGAAAAACCCAAAATAAATAGTGACATGTCCTCCTGCCCCACTCTGTGCTTTCTTTCAAGTGAGTCTGACCGTGAAGTACCCCCATCTAACAACAGAAGGCAGAAATTATTCAGTTAAGGAGAAGCTTTTTTCTTTTTAACAGTTGTGTAGCCAAAGGTCCCTGGTGAGAAGGTTTTCCTAATCATTTTCCAATAAAGAACAGAAACACCTCACAGGTGGTATTTCAAGAGAAGTATATTATTAGAAAGAATTGATATTTGAGGAGCTTTATTTTATTAAAAATGTGCAAGAACTCCTATGTGTCTAGTGTCACGTAAAGCTTAGTGAAAGGTTAGAAAATTAGCTCATATCTGCTGTTTATACAGTTGGACGGATGAAGGAGACTTTACATTTCAAAACTTCTTGTTCCTGACAAGTTCCAGAGTTCCAGTGAATTATTTATGTGGCCACTTAGCCCATAAAGATGGAAGAAGCGAGGGTGCAAACTGAGTTCACAAACACTCCCAGAAAGCCTTCAGGTGATAAGATGAAAATGGATCTTGGTTGCTGCTGTTCTCAAACCTGGACTTGAATTTGTGGCCTACGGATGAAGGGTTGCGTGTCTTATATTTTTCATCTCTAACTTCTGAATTTTTTCAGTTTATGAACAATTCATGAACTTCTATTTATCTTCAGCAACTGCCTTATGAATCAAGGATTTAACTGGAAGAAGATAATCCAGGAAACAGTAAATTTCAATTCATTTTTATGAATCTAATATATATTCCACATATGAGAGCAGAGATGTGAATACCTTAGCGATAAAAATACTAGAAAAAAATTACCTATTTCTATAACTGTAGTTAAATTCCAAAAGATATGTAGTCAGACATTGTGGCAGATTTGACTTCTTGCAGCTCTTAAATTTTCTGGTACTCTCCAGTCTTAAAAGTGAATTAATCCACTTCTGCAGGTTTTGTCCTCTGTTATTGTGTATTTTTAATGGGCTACTTTTCAGCTTGATTCTCTATCTAAAGCAATATGGATCCACAGCTAAATGTTTTGGAAAATATTTCATTATTTCCAGGGAATTTCTTTCTCTTTCTCTTGGCTAAACAATAGCTTCTCCATATTTGTTGTTGATAAAACTGTTTTAAATCCTTTCTCTGCTGTCAAACATAGCCTCAAGTGCGATGTTAGGCAAGTGGTTGTCAGTGATGTTCATCACTGGAGTGATCTGGAGTAATGCCAAAACCATGCTGTTAGGCTGAGGGGCAGGTGATAATTTTAAAATCCAGTAATTCATGAACTACAAAGGCTAGCTAGAAACTCATGGTTTTGAGCACTGAGAATTAAATTGTTTTCACAAAAGGTATTTTTCAAATTCTGTCTTTGAGCACGAGTATTTCAATCAGTACCTCAGGTAAGAATTTTAAGTTTTGCATATATGTAAATGCAGACGTCAATCACTTAGCTCCCCAAACGTAGGGTGAAAAGTTAGAAGTTGTGATACAAATGTTAGCACATTCTGAAGATGTCGTAGATGCCAATTTGTTCAGACAGCTCTGGAAAAAGTAAACTGCATAATCTGCAAGTGTGGAAAACTACTTCCAAACCTATACAAATTATTATATATTAAAAAGTTTATTAATTGCATCAAAAGAAGTTACACTTGAAGAAACCATAAAAACTGTCAGTCCTTCAATTGCTCTGAATCCTGCTATGGCAACACAAGAATTAAAGACAACATCTCACAGCACCAACGATACCCTGAGTATCCTCTAAAATTGCTTAACTGGACTCTCCAGTTCATTGCTTTTAACAATTCTTTTCAACTTTTAGCTTTGCCTAAATATAAATGGAAATTACAATAGAATGGGGAAGCACAGAACTTGATAATATTTAATCTGTGAACCAATACATTCACACAGGATAACAAAAAGACAACATGCAAACCTGTAGTTTTCCTCCAGGAAAGGTCAGTTATACAGCTTGACCTTTTTTCCACATACAAAGCAATAAGCTATCAGCCCTATCCGAACAGTCTTCAATCCCAAGGCACTCTCCAAATAACTTGGAGATAAAGCATAGAGATAAAAATCAGTAGGTATTGATGAGTTTGGGCATGCAGTGGTTTCTTCGAGATGTTTCTTCAAGAGAAATTTTACATATGCTCTAAGTCACAGTCAAGGGAGAGGAAAATGGTATTTCAGAATAACAACTCCCTGGAGAAATGAAACAGATTAACATTTTATCACAGAAGAATAAGTTAGAAATTCTCTAATTTGTAGATATTTAGATATACGCACATGAAGATACTGCTATTAGGGCATTAAAAATAGAAGTATTATCTTTTTACTTAAAGATTCTCTTAAAATAACTATAAATTTCTAATTAAGTAGATGTGAAATCTATATGACAATATAGTTAATTTTATTCTTTGAAACTGAGATCTGAAAACTAAATGTAACATAAAAGTGTGGGACAAATATCCCAGAATTCTTTTCCTAAGTAGAACTATATGAACAAAAAGGTAACAACAGCAATGGAGCAATGCTAGCTTAATGCTGCCTGCTGACATCCAGACAAAAGCATTAAACTATTCAGACTGCAGTATTTGATACACGGCAAATTATTCCTTCTCTGCAGAGCACGAGCAAATGACAAGTCAATCCAACCAAAACTCCAAATCTATCAGCATTGTCCTTATTCAGCTCCATTCAGCACATCATCTAGAAAACATCAAATGTTCAAGATGCTATCAATTGTCAAGAATTAAAAAGTGCTTAAGAAATCTGAGGTTGAGCTAACCAAACACTGCCATCAGGACGGTACCTGTACAGAATGGCACAGCTTTTTTCATGTTTTGTGTGTGAAAGTTCCTTTTTCCCTTTCTTGAAGTTTGTGTCCTGTGGCAGGGTTTCTGTTTTGTTATGAATTTCAAGAATCAAGATCCTATTTTTCTCCAAATCATCCAAGCCTATGTTCCTGATAATGTCTGAAGGGTTAACTATTGATGGACTATTACCAAAGCATATACCAGTGTGTAATTATTTTGGAGATGATCCATGAAGTGCTTATGTCACTGAAACTTGTAACACATCAGCAACCACCACAAATGGATTTAGTTTACTTTTAGCTAGCACATTTCACTGCAGATGGCTTTCGTGTTCACTTGCCATTGGTACTGAAATGAACAGCCCTTAAAATGAAGGAATACATTTGCAGCGGTTGTGGATGTGTTGTAGATGTTCTTTGCCACAAATACATTACGAATTTTTAAAGCATTAAATATGTATGTACTATTTATATCTTTCTTACAATACATGTTTGGAAGACTTCAAAGATTTTTTTACCACTTTTCACTTGTTTTTTTTTCCTTTTGTTACAGCATCTGCAACATTCACTTAGTCTGCTGTTCAGAAAAATGATTTAGTCCAAGAAATTACCATCTTTTACCTCCAGTTCATCTCCCACGTACTGTAGAACTGTTTTCTTTAAATCTATTTTCTATTTTTCATAGATCTATTTTCTGTATAGTCTTATTTTTTTAGAAACAATGAAACCTTTTCTTTTTCTTCTACTGTGATAATCATTACTTGTCTCTTTACCCCATATAATTGCAGTTTTGAACAACAAAGTAGCTCTAAAGACAAGACACGAGGCACTGAACCTAACTGCACATCCATGCCTGTTGGGTTCCATGGTCACACACGGATTGGTGTCCTTGGCCTGAAAGGCAGGTTAGGGAAATGTTGGGCAATTGCTAGACTGGGCTCTGTGGTGAGGAACCCTGAAGCAGTGGGGAGTCGGCTCTGAGATGCTCAGCCCCGTGTTTCAGAAGTTATACAGATGAAAAAGATCATATTCTTGCCTCCTGGTGCTGATTAGATGATTGGAAGAAAATCATGGACCTTCTGCTGCCAGTGCTCCTCCCAAGTATTTCTAGGTACAGAATTCAGTCCTGCAGTGTTTGCAGACACTTTATTGACCTGGGTACCATTGGAGAGTGTCCATAAGGCGATGGCTCTATGGTCTGGAGAGTAGAAAGAAAGGATGGATGATTTTCTGTTTTGCAAGAATGTGTGGGAGAAGGACCAATAGAAGTTTTCAGTGCATGTTCACGATGAGTTTGAAGACCTAAACAGGCTGACAGCAGACAAAACAGATGCCCTGGATGGACTCTGGAGGAACCTTCATCACTGCAGCCCCTGAAGATCAAGACAGTGCATGAAAGAAGAGACAGGAAGATTAAAACATTTCAGTAAAGCTGGGGTAACTTCTGCTCATTGAATAATTTCCTTAAGTAACCCCGTCTTCAAGGATTGTTTTTTAGTCCAGCAGCTTAGCTTATTAGGTTGAGTGAGTTGTGCACAGCCATGCTGAGGAGCACACCTTTGTCAGCTCCCATGGATCTTCAGGACGTGTCTGCTCCACCTCATGCTCCACATGCCCGGAGTGTTGCAGTGTGAGTCTTCCACTCCAAGACATTCCACCTGTGCCAGAATTCAGCAGCCAAGAAAATGGGAACATTTTTCCTTTTGCTGACCAGCTCTTTTCTTGCAAAAGTGCAAAACCTGGGGGTTTTTTTCATAGGAATTGAGGTGCCCCTCGATGAGAATAGTTGTACGCCAGTTTTATTTCTAGTACTATCTGAAATAAATAAATAAATTTGGAAATAAACTCTGAAAACATCTTACTCGAAAGGGAAAAAATGTTTTAAATTTTACGAAAACCTGGAATATGCTTTTATTCAGAAAATAAATTTGTTAAAATGTTTCCCTGACTGGGAATTTGTTCAGAATGTTTTGCTTCAACAGAGCTTTTCACTACCTGCCGTTTATTTTGTTCTCTTGTTATTGATAATTTGCTTTAAATTGGAAAATATCTCCTTCCAAAGCCAACTTGTTTAAGTGCATGACTAGACAATTATATTTAAATTTGTGTATTTTCTTTGTAAACATTTCCTACAGAAATTACTGTGAATTGTGGCCTCATGCAATTATGACTTTAGGGTAGTATTGTCAACATTTGTTATCAAATGCTTTAAATGTACTGGATATTACAAAGATGGATAAATAGCAAGATACCTTTCTGAAGGTGGTTGTTCTCTGAGAGACATACAGGCAGGTACACTTGGATACATCATGTTTAGGAAAGAAAATATTTTAATTCCTGGAGCTCTGGAACAGAAAAAGGAATATTTGGGTGCTGTTCCCTGTGCTGACACTGACCTGTGTAAGGATATGGTCTCTCTGTTGGCTTGTGTTTCTCTGCCCACAATTTATCTGCTGTATCTTCTCATCTTCTTCCTGTAGCCACTGACAAAACCAAAGCTTTAACCTCAGCTGGGAGCCTATGTATAGCACTCATGGCAGGCTTTGGAGTGCAGAGTTCTTTTAAGCAAGGTATGACTTACAGTTCAAAGGTCTTTCATGTGAAGGAAACAAAGCAAAAACAGGTTTGAAAAACAACCCAAGAGAAACTTTTTGACAGTGTTTATACCAGAGGAGAGTATGTTGGTGTTGAGATTCCAAAAGACAAGCTCTGATCTAGTCATTTACTAGACAAATGTTTCTGTAGTCAAAGACAGATGAAACAAGCACCTGGACATGATTTAATCCTGTGAGTAGTCCTTAATACTCCAGTGAGTATTCCCTTCTCAACAGGAAAACTCAAAGATCATTTTTTATTAATTCCAGTCGGTGGGATTTCTGTGTTCTTTAATGAAGGATTTTAGTACAGCTCACATATTTGCATGAGGTTCACCTGTTTATTATTTCAGCACCTTAAAATAATTTTAAATTCTCCATTCTTAATGCTGCCAGCTGGCTAGAGAACTATTGCCAGTGTTCTGGTGCCCATAGCTGAGTGGATATTAAAAGACTACAGGCCAAGTTTTGAAAAAAAATGAGATACCTAAAAATCTTTACAAGTCTGATCCTTGGTGCCACCCTGAAAATCACAGATATGGAGAAAGTAAAGAATTGCAGCCTCCTCTACCTGGGAAGGCACAAGGTGGCCCTTTCTTTCTTGCCTTGTTTCATAAACCTGGGGCTACATGGTCCTGTGTGAGGCCTTTGAGCGTACGGGCAGCAGGCTCTGGTACTGCTCTGAGGCGGTCAATGGTGAGCTCTGGGTGAGCTGGGATTACTCTGAACAACTTAATGACAAAAATTAATTTGAAAATTTCACCAGTAAGAAAGCTTGGCTCATGTTGCATGAGCAGGTATCAAGGGTAGACACTTTTTATGTCTTTCAGGCTGTTTATCAGTTCAGTCTTAATGAAATCGCTGATGAAGTGGGCCATGTGACAAACCTGCCAAGGTAGTCAGTATTATTTAATCAAAATGTAAAAAAATATTTTCTTACAGATATACAAATTAAGAAGGGGTTGAAGAAATTTTGCCAACATTGTTTAATTTGTACTCAGTAAGCTCCTAGTATCGCTTTCTCATAGACAGGTTAGTAAATGTGGGGTTAGGTATCTTCTACCACAAAGAATAACCAAAATGACGCACTGCAAAATCATTTTGTAGTAGTTTAAACAGCTTTAGCATGTTTTGACCTCCAGTTTACATTTGTTGGACACATAAGCCTGCCATACCCTTTTTTGTTTTGATTTTAGAATTGGAAGAAGTACAGATAAGAAATACAGGAAACTCATGGGGTAGATTTAAAGATCCATCCTGGGGATCTTTAAATTAATAGGAACATTAACAGGGATCAGCCTGCCTGGGCCACAGAGCAGGGCACACATCTGTTGTAATAACTACATCATTTACATTTCCATCCTGAAAATGAATGTCTGACTAACTTTATACATCTCAGTCATCTGACAGATTTAAACAATGTGGAGCTAAAGGTTTCCAGCCATTAGTTTGACACTGCTGCATGTTTGATAAGGAATGATCATTTCTGAACTCAGTGTTTGAAAGGACCCAGCTCCACAAACTGGTGGGACTGGTGGTGCACTCGTGAGCAGTCCCACTGAGCTGCGTGTTGAGGGGATCCAGGATCACACCTTGGGCCTTAAAATAGCAAAAGAAATAGGCCAAGCTCTGAAGCTGTAGGTGGAGGCACTGTCATATAGATACATGCTTTTGAGATACTTGGTACGTGATATATGTGTGATCTACAGTTGAACTTAAGAATCTTGTGGCTGTATTTATTTTCTGCACAGATGAAAGAATTTACGGGGAGATTATTCATGTAAAGTTTTTTTTAAGGAATTACATGGTCATGTTTTAGAGCTTGCTTCCTCATTATCACAGGTATTATTACTGTTTTTCATTTTCTATCTCTACACTTAAAACAACTCCCTGCTCCTAAACCACAGGGACAGCACGTCTACCTTATCCTCAGAGTCCTCATATGTGATGGAGCCAAGTTTCTGTGTTGAATTAAATCTCAGTGGCATTAATTTATTGTAAGTGAAGGCTAAGCAGCACAGAAACGTTTGATCATTATAGAATTAATACCTAATGTATTGGGAAGGACAAGACAGTGTTCTGATAGGTCTTTATTTTTTTTTACCAAACTTTCTCATCAATAGCCGCTGTCAGCCGGATTTAACGATAACTCGTGCGTTTGGGGATGCTGCGCGTTAGAATCGTTGTGAGATTTGGTTTCCTTTGGGCAGAGGAAGGGCAGGAAGCGGGCGGAGGTGGCTGAGCAGCGCCAAGGGCATCGTTTGAATCTGCAAGCCCCAGTGCGCCCCGTGTGTGTGTTCACCGGTTTGCCTCCCGCACCCAGCGGTGACCGCCC
>NW_010182617.1:0-235 GCF_000695765.1 Mesitornis unicolor | reverse complement strand
TAATTCCTTATTGGTGGCCATCCTAGTGGCCATGCTGTACTGGTGGTCATTCCATATTGGTGGTCACTCCATACTGGTGGCCATGCCATGCTGGTAGCCATCCCAGTGGCCATGCCATGCCAGTGGCCATGTCATACTGGTGGTCATCCTTGTGACCATCCCATACTGGTGGCCACACTGGTGGCCATGGCATACTGGTAGCCGTCCCAGTGGCCATCCCATACTGGTAGCCATC
>NW_010182616.1:0-452 GCF_000695765.1 Mesitornis unicolor | reverse complement strand
GCATGGAGTCAGCACAGCCAGAGGCTTCATGGCTCACCATGGGACGTGGTCTGGGCTACAACATGTGGCAATGATTCCTCAAGAGTCAATCTGAATTTGGAATTTTTATCACTTTTTTCATAGACTCATATGATCTTGGATTGGTTTGGATTAGAAGACACCTTAAAAATCATCTAGTCCTGTGTCCCTGCCATTGGCGGGGGACACATTCCCAGGTTGCTCAAAGCCTCATCCAACCTGGCCTTGAACTCTTCAGGTGATGAGGCATCCACAGTTTCCCTAAGCAACCTGATCCAGTGTCTCACCACCCTTACAGTGAAGAATTTCTTTCTAATATCTAATCTAAACCCACCCTCTTCATGTTTAAAGGCATTATCCCTTGTCCTATCACTACCTGACCTTGTCAGAAGTCCCTGCAGTTAAGTCTCCCTGGAACCTTCTCTTCTCCAGCC
>NW_010182615.1:6850-12501 GCF_000695765.1 Mesitornis unicolor | reverse complement strand
GAGCAGCCACCTCCGGAGCCAGCACCGCTACCAGGGAGCCTCCGGTAGCATCCTGCACTGTCCTTTCCCGGGGCAGGGCTCCCGGTTCCCAGCTGGATCTGCAGAAGGGCTTGGGGGGGAGCTGCAGAGTCCTGCTCCCGTAGGAGGGGGCTGTGCGCAGCCCCTCGCCCCCACGTTGGAGCTGGGGGGGGTCCCTGCCCTGCCGAGGGGACCAGCATCGAGGTGGGAGTGAGCTGCTGAGCAGCACCTCGGGGCACTTTCCAACAAGCTGGTTTTCTGCCCAAAATGTAGGTGGTAAAACCCTTCTCCATGCCTGGATCACGCAGCTCACTCCCAGGGCATGGGACACTACTTTTCCTACCTCCATCACCAGGATTGCAGCCCCCTCCCCGCACCCTGTCTGGGTGGGTCCCGTTGGGTGCCAGCTCTTTGTGTCTGCTCCAGCAGAGGCAGGAGACGATGGGGGGAAGGATCCGGGCAGCGATGTTCGCTGAAATCCCAGGAAAAGGACTTTTTGCTTTAGTTTTGTTGCACAGAAGAAGCTCATCCCCTTCTCTGTCTGTCTGAGAGTTTTAGGAAAGGCATTTACAGGGCAGAAAGTGGGAATTCATCCCCTTGGCAGCTGAACGCAAAAGCATGTCGCACATGCGGGCTTGGAAACTTTCCTGGGAGCTGGCGATCCTGGGCCTGCCTTATGTGGTGCTGGGCTGATGGCATCCCACAAGCGGCCCCCGGGATGCATCCTTTTCCTGGGACAGGCGGTGCGGAGCAGAAACGCCGGGTGCTGGGTGTCCCTGCTCCCCCCGGAGAAGTGGGGAGCGATGGGGCTGAGTTTTCACCTGGGAAGAGATAAAAGTGCAGCTGGGGGAGGTTTCCGCTGCCATGGGGAAGTGGCTGGAGGGGAGGGATGAGGCATCAGATCGGTTTCCCACCCTTAGGAAGCAGAGCCGGGGGGGCCAAGGCGAAGTATCTGCTTGGGGGGAGCAGGGGGTGCGGGGGGGCCGGGCTGCGGTCGCTTTGGCAGCATTTTTCTGCCAGGATTTGCTTTTGTCTGCGTCCAGCCGGTCCCGCTGTGTGTGGCAGAGGGATCTGCGGGCGGGCTGAGCCGGGAGCAGCCCCGGGAAGGGTCGGGACATGCAGCGAGGGAGGAGGAGGATGAGGAGGAGGAGGAGGAAGGAAGAATTGCTGACGGGGAGAAGGCGGCAGAAAGGTGTTTTCTGCCAGGGCTGCCTTCCCACGGCCCCTGCTGCGGGCGGGAGCCTTTTGCAATGAGTCTGTGACTGTGGTACAGCGAGGAAACGCTCCTGGCGCGCCGCGGGGTGTGCGTTGCCATCCCTGTGTCTCACAGTCCTCAGGCTGAGCCCCAGAATGTTGCTGGAGAGCCCGGGAGCGTGTCCGAGCTGCTCTCCAGAGGGGTCCCCCGAAACACCCGTTCCCTGCATGGGCACAGCGCTGTCCCCGCAAGAAGAAACGCTCGGGAGAGCCTGCGGCTCTGCTCCGCGCTGGGAAAAGACGAGGAGATGGAGTTGTTGCATCAGGGTTCAGCTCCCCTGGGGACGCCGGGGTGACAGAGTGGCCGCCTTCCCCTCGGAGGACAGGATCGTGTTGTATTTAGCCCATTTCCACCATTCCCAGCTCTCCAGCGCCGCTGGATAAAGAGGTCCCTGTTTGGGTTACAGCTGATCAGACCCAGGCTCTTGCAGAGTTGCAGTGTTGGACGCCAGGGAAGCCTTCGAGGGAGCTTTGCTGGCTCCTTTCATTTGTTTTTAGTTTGCCCTCCTTGTTCTGCTCCAAAATGCAGGTTCCCAGGCTGGGTGGGGGCATTTTCCAGCCTGGAGGCTGCAGGGATGGTGGGAATTGGAGGGTCCTGATGGGAAAGCTGTGAAGGAAGCTAGCAGGGTGATGGGTGAGGGGCTAGAAAGGATCCCTGTCCCAACCATCCAGGCTTTCCCCTCCTTTCCCGAAGTTAAAAGCTCCCTTTATCCCCCCCAGCCCCTCTTCAGAAGCAGGGGTCCAAGTACACGGGTGATGCATCAGTCTGGGTGCTGCAAGAGGAGGTGGGGAGGGCAGGAGGCACCCAAGGGACTGTGACAATTCCCTCTGTGATAATTCCTCCCGTGACAAATCCCCCCATGACAAATTCCCTCGTGACCTTTACATCGCTCACTCTTGCCCTGGGGGCTGTGGGTTTTGCCTGCCCTTGGCACCAGTTGGGAGCTGTGGGTTAGGGAGACGCAGCGAAGATTTGGAAAGCAAACACCAGTGGCATTTGGGGCTGGAATTTCCAGCTGTTGTGGCAGATTTCTGTCAGTTGTAATGGGATGTCTGAGGGAGCAGCTGCGTCTTTCTGGGAGATAAAACAGGGCTGGCATCTGTTGGGTGCCTTGGTCTTGCACCCAGGCCAAGCTCAGGAGGTGTCAGGACTGGTTTCATCCATTAATCAAGCCGTTTCTCCACACCAGGCAGTTGGTTTCCTGAACAGATGCATTGCTTCATGATTAAACTTTATTCCAGTTGCATGGATGCCTTGTGGGTATGCGGGATCGGTTGAGGAGTGGTGGGAAAGGTCGAAAGCGGAGGCATTTGCAGAGCAGGCGCTGTGCCGTGGCCCTGGCTGTGGATCCGGCGGCTGGGGCTCGTGCAGCAGCAGGGTGTGGGATTTTGAAATCTAGCTCTTTGCGTTCATGCCAGTAAATTCAACTGCATGAAACTGGATGGAGAACAGGCTGCCGACTGTGTCGGGTCCAGGGAGCGCTGGCTTTGAACCTTCCAGCGTGTCGGAGGCGATTGTAAAGCTTGTGGTGTCCTCAGGGATGTTGCAAAAAGCCCGGCCGTGGCTGTGTTGAGGATGCTATTCTGGATGCAGGGCTGCTGCAGGGACTGCTGGCTGTGAGCTGGTTTCCTGCAGGTTGCTTGGAAGTGGGTCCTGCTGTCCCTGAGCACGCTGGGGCACGGGGGGCAGAGACTCGGGGGGAGCAAGGACATGCTGATGGGGTCCAAAGGTGGAGAAGGACCATGGCAGCAGGGGTTCTGCCTGGCTGCAATGGGCTGGGGGAGTCCCCATGGGGATGTGGCAGCGGGTGGAAGGGGCTGCATCTGCCTCTGACACTTTCCTTCTGTGCTGACAAGTGCCACATGATGCTGCCGCTCTCCAGCCTGAATTTTTGGCTCACTGACTTATTTCTGCTACATGCCGGGTCCCCAAACATCTGCGGCGTTAAAGCCTCACACAGAGGGGATGGCGCAGGCTGTGCAGGGCTGGGTTGTTCCTGGAAGGGCTGAGAGCTCAGCCAGCTTCCAGATGGGGCGACAGCTCTGCCCTGTCCCCCACCCTCCCTGTGACATTGCCCAGGGCGGCTGCTGGGTGGCCCAAGCAGAGGGAGCTGAACACCCGAATCGCAGCGTGTCCTGGCTGGAATATCACGTCCCAGCAGCCTCCTCCTCTCTGCAATGGGCCAAATGCAGACCTCAGCTCCCTCGGGCGTTGCGGGTGTTAAAATCCAGGTCTGAGTTCTGGAGCAGAGGCAAAATCCCATGGAAATGTCTGGGACAAGGTGGGGGTGAGCCACGTGCAGGGAGGGACGTGGCTGGGATAGGATGGGGGTGCTGTGGGGCCGGGGAGGGAACTGCACGTAGAGCAGCTCCGTGTCACGAATTTGCCCGTGCTCTGCAGCCCACCACTGTATCTGAACCCTTACAACACAGAAGCACGCACGTACACCCCCAAAGGGGCCGTACCGCAGCACCGTGGAGCTGAGTTTCTGGCAGCATTCGGGCCCCGTTGCTCTTTTCCCTGTTCCTCCCTTCCCCCTGCGAAGTGCCAGAGCTCTGATTGAAAACAGCCGGCATGGGAGGCTTGGGGGGGTTAAACAGAGCCAGATGGGAGCGGAACAAGACAAAAAGGAAAGTAACAGCCTGGGCTGGGAAGGGAGTGAGAACAGGATCTTTTCTTGGAGAAAGTCAATTACTTGGAGCCCCAGGAATGTGTGGCAGCGCTTCAAAGGGAGCCGGGCTGGGAGCACTGGGTGGGATGTGGACCCTGGTGGGAAGCTGTGAGCAGAAGAGGGTAGGTGTTGGTCTGTGCTGGTTGGGGACGCTGGGGACACTTTTCTGCTGCTTCCCGAAGATGAATGCGATGGGCCCAGCTCAGCCCTGCCTGTTTGCAGCTCCCATCGACCCTGCTGAGCTGGTGGCATTGCCCAAGACCCCCCATTGCCAGTGACCCCCTCTTTGCCAGTGACACCCCAATGCCAATGACCCCTCAGGCATGACAGCAGCACTGTGCACCAGCAAGCTTTGAGCTCAGCTCCATGGTGTTGCATGGGAGAAAGCGATCAGCCGTGAGAGCCTGATTTCTCCCCAGCATCACCAGCTCCACAGCAGACACTCGGTTTCCCCAGGAGATCCATCTTCCTCCTCGTCTTCCTCCTCGTCTTCCTCCCTGTCTCATCTCACTCGGTTCTCTCTCCCACCCTGCCTCTGCCGAGCTCCTCCATCTGCCTCGCCGTGCACCCAGCTCCGCTCTGCTCCTGCTGGGGTGACAAATGCTGCCGGGAAATGCCTTGGCGAACACCCCGAGGGATCTGCCCACAGCCTGCTCTGCTCCAGCTGGCCCTGGGGGATGTTTGAGCATTCAAAGCCCCTTCTGCACAGGGCTTTCTGGGGAGCTCATCAGCGATGAGCTAGATCCCTCCGTCCTCCAAGACATCAGCTGGGGAGCTACCAGCAACCAGAGCTACCAGCAACAGCCTCTGCTGTTCCCGCCAGCAGGGATGGGACGGGAGCATTCATGGTCTTGAAAATGACCCAAAAAAGAGGGAGAGGTGGTGTGTGTAAGGCTGGTGCCCAGGAGAAACTCTTTTGCTAGATCCCTCCAGATCTCCCACTGGGTCTCTCCTCAAATAACCATCCCAGTCCAGCACCCTGCAGTGGGACTGGAGGTGATGGATCAGTTATTTGGGCAGCATGGGGAGCTGTGTAGCCACACACTTTTGGTATTGCCCATGCGTAATCTTGCAAATGGCCTTTCTATCGCACAGCCTCAAAAATGGGCTGTCCTGCCTTAAAGCCTCGTCCCTGAGCACAGGGCCATCCATCTTCACTGCCCCGCTAACTGCTGCTGGCCTCCCGGTACCGTTGCTCAGCCAATTTGCTACTGAATCATTGATTTTTTTTGGCTCAAGTGTAAAATTAAGCCTAATCCATCAAGGTCTCTGAAGGAGCAGTCAGGGAGAGGGCCCAGTGGCTCCTGGGAGGGGCAGGTTTTGTGGGGCAGTGTTGGGGGTGAAATGAGAATAAACCCCAAATTGAGTGGAAAAACCCAACACACACACACACACCCCGTGGCATAAAGAGAGGAGATCTCAGTGACTCATGCTCTATCTTATTTAAAGATAATTTCCAAGGAGGAAAGAGGGAAAATAGCAGGTTACTGGGAGGGATGTGGGGTAAACTCCTCCTGTCGGCAATGGGGGAGATGGGAGCTGCTGCGGTACCTGAAACGGGTGCTTCCTAACCCACCTCTTCTCGTTGCCTCCCTCAGGGAAACGTCTGGACCATGAAGGTGGCCTTCAGATTGCTTCTCCCGCTTGTTCTCGTGCTGATCTCGGAGGTGAGCGGGCAGCGGAGGAAGCCCCCCCGGAAACCCACCC
>NW_010182615.1:765-6802 GCF_000695765.1 Mesitornis unicolor | reverse complement strand
CACCGGGTCCCCCCTCCATCTTCCCCGACTGCCCCCGAGAATGCTACTGCCCCCCGGACTTCCCCTCTGCCCTCTACTGTGACAGCCGCAACCTGCGGAAGGTCCCCATCATCCCGTCCCGCATCCACTACCTCTACCTCCAGAACAACTTCATCGACGACCTCCCCGAGGAGTCCTTCAGGAACGCCACCGGGCTGAAATGGGTCAACCTAGACAACAACCGCATCCGGAAGGTGGACAGGCGGGTGCTGGAGAAGCTGGAAAACCTCATCTTCCTCTACATGGAGAAGAACCAGCTCAAGGAGGTGCCTGCTTTCTTGCCGCCCAACCTGGAGCAGCTGCGTCTGAGCAGGAACCAGATCTCCAAGATCCCCGCTGGGGTCTTCAACAAGCTGGAGAACCTGGTGCTCCTGGATCTGCACCACAACAAGCTAAGCGATGGGGTCTTCAACAAAAACACCTTCAAGGGACTCAAGAACCTCATGCAACTCAACCTCGCCCACAACATCCTGAGGAAAATGCCCCCCGGGGTGCCCAGCGCCATACACCAGCTCTTCCTGGACAGGAACAACATTGAGGACATCCCCAGTGACTACTTCAAGGAGTTCCCCAACCTGGCGTTCATCCGGCTCAACTACAACCAGATCTCTGACAAGGGGCTCCCCAAAAACTCCTTCAACCTCACCAACCTGCTGGTGCTGCACCTGGCCCACAACAAGCTCACCAACGTCCCTTTCATCAGTGCCAAGCTGGAGCACCTCTACCTGAACAACAACTCCATTGAAAGTGAGTCACACCGACCGGTCGGGGGGTCGTGGGCGAGCAGACGGGCTTGAGGATGGCAAGCTTTTTGTTAAAAAAGGCCATTTATCACCCAGTGGGATGTGAACTTCAGAGGGGTGGTGAGATGAGCTGGGGGCTCTTTGTAGGTGAACAAGGCGCTGAGGAGGATGGATGTGCATGTGGGGAAGGGTGACGTGAGGACCAGGGTGGTAGCTGAGGAGCAGAGGTAGCTGAGCAGAGCTAAATTCCCCCCTGTGCTACAAGGCTTTTCTGCTTCATCATCATGGGCAGCTCTTCTTTGGGGCCACCTGCCATGTAAGCGGTTCCTTCCCAGCAGGGCTCGGAAACAGGGATGTTTAAAAAGGAGAGTCTGTGCACATATTTTAAGAACAGATGCCAAACACGCAGGCAAGATGGTTAGAAATAACCCAGCTTCGCTCCCGAGCTGAGCCTCGCGGAGGAAGGAACAGGGAGAACAAGGCTGCGATGGAGGTTGCCTTGGCAAAGCAATGGCACTTTCGCACCGTTCCAGGCGAAGCAGTGCGATCTCATGGGAGAGGTGCTGGCCTGTGGAACGTGTAAACGCAGCTAGCGCATCCGAGAAGAAGGCAGAGACCCATTCCTGGCCACCCCAGATGTTTCCGCTATTAGAGGACCAGCAACCTGCTGTCCTTGCTGTTTGTGGGAAGCAAGAATGCGTCGCTCCTGCCAGAAAACCAGGAAATTTGTGCTGGGATCTTCCATTTCTGGCTGTCATGGGGTGTATGGGGGCTGTGGTGGGGTGTATGGGGGCTGCAGGACCCACCCAGGCCATTTCTCGCCTGCGACACAGCCTGGTCCCCACAAGCGATGTGCCACAAGTGCTGCCACGCTGCGGTGTTCATCGTGCGGGGATGGCGGTGTCTTTAGGTGTATGAGTGGTCCGCTGCCAAAGAGGGGCTGTAAAATCACAGAGAAGCTTTAGTGGGATGGCTCCTGCCCAAACAGGGCACTGAACATAGGCACAGTGCTCTTTGCAGGCAAACACTAACAGCGTTATGGGATGTGATGCCAGGGAGAGGGACAAAACCCTCACAAAGCCACATCCCTTCTTGCAGGGGCTTGGTTCCCAGGGAATAATGACACAGTGGTGAAAATTTGCTTCAGATGCTGCTTAATGTGCATTTTATTTAAGCACCACCAAACTGGAGCCAAAGGGGAGCTTGGGGTGTAGGTGGTGGCTGCTGCTGGCTTCATGCACACCTGGTACCCAGGTCCTGCTAGGACTTTCCATAGGGAGTTCCCCACATGGACACCATGACCCAGCTCTTTTTTTGTCTATTTTACCCAGCTTTTATAAGGTTTCAGTCCCTGGAGTTGGGTAACAACGTAAGAATCCCCAGGTTTATTTTCCATAGCGCAGACCCTGGGGTGGGGAGAAACACGTGGAAATCCAGAGGCGAGCAACGAGCCGGTTACTGACGTTATCTTCAGCGCTACGGTGCTGGGACCGTGTTTCCTTGATGTTCTTTTGAAGGATTAGGGCTGGCTCGGCAGGTTTCACGTTTGAAATAATCCCTTTTCTCTCCCAAATGACACTGCATCCCTCACCGCGCGTTGGCTGAACGTGACCTACTTCGTTTCTCAACAAAAGCGAGATTTTCTTCTCTTCTGGGAGAGGTTGGGGACTCTCCCCCTCAGCAGCAAACCAACCCCAATTTGGTGTGCAGCTCTAGCATCCCTCTTTGCCTTCCCTTTCCTCTAACCTGCCTCCCGCTTTTCCTCTGCTCCCTGCAGAAATCAACGGGACGCAGATCTGCCCCACCTCGCTGATGTCCATCCACGACTTCTCCCCCTCCGACCTGGACAGCGTCCCCCGGCTCCGGTACCTGCGGCTGGACGGGAACCTCCTGAAACCCCCCATCCCCTTGGACCTGATGATGTGTTTCCGCCTCCTGCAGTCCGTGGTTTTCTAACCCTGCGCCTCTCCCAGGACTTGGCTTTGCACAGAGACTCGACCCCCGTCGGTGTTTAATACGTGGGACCCCATTTGTGTCCCTCACCCCCGCCTCCATCCCTCTTGCCTTTCCCTTTCCTCCCCTGCAGTGGCCGTGGACACGCGTGGCATTTGCATCCTTGGGGACCACGGTCTGCAGGGCAGCAGCCACCCCAGGTTGCAGCATCAGCCCCAAGGTGGCTGCCACGCTCCCCCCATTTCCCTGCCCGTGGGCTCTGCCTTTATCCAGACCAGCCCTGGGGCTGGCTCTGTCCCCCCACTTCCACCCGGCAGAGTTTCAGGAGGTGGGGTTTGGTCCAAGCCAAAAACATCTCTGGATGGAGCTGATGAGGGAGCCCAGGGGCTGCAGAACTTGGGTCTTATCATTGCTCTGGGTGGCTGCACCCCATGAGCTTTTGATGTCCTCTGGTGGAGCAGGGATGCCCTGGGCTGCTGTGACGAGGGTGCAGGGGAGCAGGATGTGTGCAGGAAGGGCCTGGCCGGCAGGACCGGCAACGACACCTCGTGGCCAGAGCCACGGCCCAGGGACCCGGGTGAGGGACGTGCTCCTCCCACCTGGGCCCTCCCAGGGGGCTTTGGCCTTGGCTCTGCATCGCTCTCCTGGCCAAGGGTTGTGAATTTGGCAGGAGGGAGCAGGGAGGATTCCCCGCAGCGATGCGTCACGCACCCTCCTTTGCAACACCAGCCCCTCCCCAGCTTTCATCCCTCCCAGGCTCCCACCAGCAGCTTCAACCCCCAGTGCTGCATCCCACATCCTCCCAGCATCCCGCATCCTCCCAGCATCCCGCATCCTCCCACCCCCCAATGCTGCGGAGATGCTGCTGCTGCTTCCAGCCAAACCCTGCCCTCCCCGACACAGGCAGGACCCAAAATCTGTGGGACCCCGATGCCAACAACTTGCCCTGGGGCAGAGCGGAGCCAGATGCTTTGCGGTGATGCCAGCACCCTCGGATTTAGGTATTGGGGTCCAGATGCTGATGTGGGTGTAAAGTCGGGCTCTGCCAGGGCTGGGTTGATCCCTGTGGTCTCTGCTCTGCTCTCATGGTCCCTCCTGCCTTGACTCCCACCTCCTGGAAGTTTTAAACTCAGCAGCTTTCTTGAACCAAACACACATGACCGGTTTAGCCTATTTTTTTTTTAGAAGAAAGGAAAAGAAAAGGAAAGAATTACTCTTTTGGATAAAGCTATTTTTTATTCCCCCTTCATGTATCGCTTCCCTCTTTGATAGCTGTACCTGCATATATAGGGTGTCCGGGTTTAGCGGGGTGTTGTTCTCTTTTCTTCTTCCTGAATCTCAGGAATTAGATTGAAGGCCAAGCATTAGAGGGGGAAAAAAACCAACAACCAACTGAAATAAGCATTAAAGCAATAAACCAAAGCAAGCAGCCGTTACCTTCTTTGTGTTCAGCCACCAAAACTGGCCCTTCTCTGAGATGGGCACCATGTCCTGCTCCCCACAAATGGGACAGGGATGCTCCCCGCAGCCTGGGGACACACCAGTGACCCCCGAGCTGGGTGCTCCCTGCTTCCCAGCACTGGAGGGGTTCATTAAATCCCCCATGCTAATTCAGGCTTGGTTTTTCATGATAAAAATCTCTTCTTCGAATCTTCCTCCAGTGGGCTTTATTGGGTTCGACAGGTTTCAACCTTAAACCCGGAGACCCTATGTATATATTTATATATAATGTGTATATATACTGGTAGACTGTACAGATATATCTAGAGACATATGTAGTTCTCGACTGATTTCAACTTAATGGTATTTTCACTCCTACTCTCCTCAGCAGTGAAAATAAAATGATTCACAAGGGACCCAGCGCTGTGGTTGGACCTCCCTCTCTGCTCCATCCTCATCTTCCTCGCCATGCAGGAGCCGTCACCGCTTCGGTCAGGACCAGATTTCCCCCCTTGGAGCCAACTTTCCCAACAGCCGGAGCTGGGGAGACCCTTGGGGTCCCCACAGTGGGTGATGGGTGGGCTCAGGGGTTGTTTGTGGTGTGGCCTTGCTTGGGTTGGGCTCACAAGCGGTGCCAGCATCAAGGCAGCAGGCACGCCTACAAAGCGGGCTTATGGAGCATGTGCTTGTCTTAACGAGCACCTCTGCTAATTAAGAGAGCCCGACTTTGGCTGCAGATCCCAGGGCCGTGGCTGCAGCTGGTGGGTGTTATAATCCCTGCAAGGCGACTGGGAGAAGCCAATGGCTCTGTGTGAACTCAGGCTGAGCTGCTCCCGTGTCACCAGGGGAGCTGGACAAATGTCCCCAGGGTGAGTTTGTTCTGGGGTGCAGCACAGAGGGGCTTCAGGGCATGCACAGGGGCAGCTGGGGGGGTGGCATCGGCGCCACCCATAGCAATCAGCCCGGATCCATCCCCAGGGCCGCGGCTGCGCGGGGGGCGCACGCGTGTTTTCGCGCGAGCAGAAGGGGTGTGGGCAGTGCCTCATCCTCCCGCTTCAAAATATCTCCCCTCGCTGCCGCTCGCCCCACGTGAATCATGAGCGGAGCGGGAGGACGGCCGTGGGCGCGGGTGCGAACGCATGGGCTGCGGCGTGGGGCCGCTCACGGGATGCGTGTGTCTGTGTCTGTGTGTGTGTGTGTGTGTGGAGCAGGCACCAAGCTCCCCTTATGGGGTTTTTTTTGTACCGGAGAATAAAATCTCCGTATTTTTGTGACTGGGGCATGAATCACGCACTCCTGGGGGTGCGATCACTCTGCCTCCCCGGCGAGTCAGCCCTGTCTCCTGGGGAAGGGAGCACTGCACAGCCAGGGGGGGTTGGTTCTTCTCTCTGCAAAGAGCCACTGGTGCTGCTCTGGGCTGTTGGCATGGGAAGCTGCCCCTCACTGTTCATGTCTGTGGGTGACAGGGAAGGCTGGAAACCCCTCAATAGTGGGGGCTGCTGGGGTGGGCATCAAAGGGGGGTCCTCAGCGCAGCGGGTGCTGATCTTCCCTGTACTGGGCAGGGGCCATGGGCTCACTGGGGAGAGGCAGTTTGGAGCCAATCGAGCCCCCTTGCAGCTGGTGACACCCCTACCCCGCTTTGTGGGTGCCTGAGCAAGGACCTCCCCTGCTGTGATGGTCTGCATGGACCCCTCGGGGGATGCTGTGCACGGTGCCGCTGTCTCTGGGGCCAAGGGGAGAACTCAGCTGTAACATCCCCCCCCCCAGCTGCCACATCGCCTCCATCACCGTGGCTGCCGAGCTGCCTAATGAGGGGCTTAATGAAGATTAGCGGCGGCCCTTTGCTCTGCTCCGTGCTGAG
>NW_010182615.1:403-722 GCF_000695765.1 Mesitornis unicolor | reverse complement strand
GATGCTGAGAGCCAGGGGGCTGCAGGTGCATGGCCAAGGCTTGGGGGCTGCCAAGGCGTCCCCTCCTTGCCCAGTGAGCACCAGCAGATGGGTGCGACGTCCCGGGTGGGTGAGTGCGTGGGCTGCGATCTGCCTGCAACAGAGAGGAACATTTTGATGGCGGTAGGTGGCTGTGTGTACATGAGGAGCCCACGGGGCTGTCGTGCACACCCTGCCCAGTCTGGGGTGTCCCAACCGCGCAGGATGTGTCCCTGGCAATGGCATCCCCCCCATAGCCAGAGGATGAAGCAGGGCCCCCGAGCTGTGCCCTATGTCGGGG
>NW_010182615.1:0-231 GCF_000695765.1 Mesitornis unicolor | reverse complement strand
CGGAGGGGCGAGCGGCGCTGAGCCCCGTGGGAGGCGAGGGGGCGGACGAGCCAAATATCACGAGCCATCTGGCTGCTGGGGTGGGCTTGTGCAGACCCCCAAACCTTGGATTCCCCCACACCTTCCCCAGGGCTGGGAGTGCTCCCTGGGCCCCGGGGTCCCACCCTGCTGAAGCCCGGATCAGTGACGGGGGCTGTGCCTGTTGCTTTGCCGTTCCTGCATCCTTGGGGA
>NW_010182614.1:27955-31695 GCF_000695765.1 Mesitornis unicolor | reverse complement strand
CTTTGTAGCCTCCCAGGTCAGTCCTCTGGTGCCGGCTGCCGTGGGTTCATTTGCCTGGGAACAGGTAGAGGCACTACGGGGGGGCAGGGACCCCCGCCCTTTGCAGGTGGATGTGCAGATGTGACACAGTACTGCTTCCAGTAAGTATTACAGGATGATGTGTCGTGCAGTATTTGTTTGGGTTTAAGTCTGCATGCTTCTGTGTTGTCTGTCACTCTGCTGCACTCGCAGCATAATTGCGCGCCTTTTTAAGCTCGCCGTTCCTCCCCCTTCTCCCAGTGCCCCCAGCTGTGGGACGCGGTCGCGTTTCCGTCTGCTTGCCCTCCCTCGTGGGTCCCCAGCCCTCCGAGGGTGATGCTGCGATGCAGGCTCGGAGCTGTGACAGCACTTGCATTTTGGCGTCGCGCGTGCAGAAGAACGGGTTGCATCCTGGCGCCTCTGGCTCACGATCTCTGAGCTGGGGTGGTGTGGGATGAGGTCAGCAGCCCGGACCTTCCCAGGGCCGCGTGGGGATGCTTGAAGCACGCGCCTGCTCCGTGTCAAGTTATTGCAAAACTTGTTTTGCCAGGTGCTTCATCAAAAAGGGCAGGAATAGGAGGGGGACTTCAGAAGACTCCGTAGGCCACTCCCAGTTCGGAGATGGGGTTAGTGTGGCTGATACCTGACTTTTTGAGAGCTCCCAGTGACGGAAATCTCAGTCTCTTTTGCTGACCAGCTATTGTAGTGTTTCACAGTTTTGTAGCTTGCAGGAGTTCCTATTTGTCTGATTTTGCAGCAAATCGAAGCTGTTTTCTATCATTCCGGTCATTTCTGAGTCAGTATTTTGGTTGCCAAGTTCGCAGCTCTTAGGAGAGGAAACTTGGGTCAGAATTTTCACTGTACTTGCAGTACCGTGGCACAGATGCTGTGCAGTGCCCTGTGAGGTGCTTTTTCCCTGCTCAAAGCTCCTTTAACGTGTATCCCCTGGGGGAGGGCGGCTCCGCGAGCAGCGAGCGGCACCGTGCAGGTGAGCAGCAGTGCAGCACGTCCTCCTAGGCTGTTGCTCATACATCCAAACGCACAGCATCTTCCGTAGTGTTGGCACCTATGGAAAGCACAGCCAATTTCTGACCTGAGAGTGACCGCAGGCAGCCAACCGTTTTTACACAGATTGCTGAACAGCACAGGAAGCGACATCTTTAGCAGCCTGCCCTGCCTCTGAAACACATCGAGTCCCCGTGGTGCGCCTGAAACCTTCCCTGGTTTGCTGAAGTAGCTGTTCCTGCACAGGGGAGATCTCGCTAAGCTCTGGGGAGGAGAAGCCTGAGGAAAAAGGCAGCAAGGGCTTTATCCCTGTTGGTATAGAGCAACCACTTGGGGAGAAAGTCAACCCCCCTTCTCCTTTTCTCTGGGAATGGCATGACAAAGAAAAGTGGGGAAGTACCAAATTCTGGGGGAACAGCGTCTGCTGGGGATGCTGGGGAGCGGCAGAGCAGTCCCAGGTAGCACAGCAGGAACAGCTGGAGGCCTGCAGCGCTGGAAGAACTGTGGGAAGAGTGCTGCTGCTGAGAGGTCCTGTCCTGGCAGGTGGATCAGTGCCTCAAATCAGCGGCAGCGCCTGTGTGTGCAGGTCTGGATTACCTCATCCTTCCTGCCCATGCCCAGTAGCGTTTATTTCCTCTGTGCAAGCACAGGCTTAGGCTCGCAGTGTAAATACACCCTTTTCCTCATCTTGTGCCTCAGTAGTTGTGGCATTTCTCACTGATCAAAAGGCCTAGAAGTAGCCTGCCTCACAGACAGGCATTGCTCTTAGAATATTAGGTAAAAAATGTAAGTGCTTTTATTTGCTGGTTCAGACCATGACCTGCAATAGCTCACTGCTAATCAGAGGTTTTTGCAAGATGCATCGAGGATGCTACCACAGTTTCATTTCAGAAATACATGTTCCTGCAGTGGTGACACCTCAGAAATGAGTGCTAGACCAGGTCAAATTGATCCTGCGACATGGACGGTGTTCAGGATTTTTACTGTATAGGAGAATTGAGCAAGATTTTATAGACAAGTGACAGATGATTCGTGAAATAGGAACACTCCTGTGGCAGAAGTGACGAGTCCTCAGACTGCTTCCATCCCCACCCACAGCTTGCGCTGGCTGCGAGGATGTGCTGTGTCTGTCTCGCTCTGCACAGCAGAGACGTCTTTGCGCTGCGTGGTTTTCTGTGCTCGGCTGCCTGTGTTCATGCAGTGAATGCTGTAACGCAGGAGCTGCCGCTGAAGGGCTGCACGTGCTGGGAAGCCCGCGCCCCCGGAGCGGCTCCTCGCTTCCACGCGGCGTTGGGGCTTGGGAACACACACAGATGTGGATCACGCCCAGCACCGTTGATCCAGCGGGGAAGCGCCTGTGTCCTGGGCAGGTCCTGCCCCAGCGCAGCGTGCAGGAGGTCGGGCACCCTCACCCTCCAGTCTGCCCAGTCGAGTACTGGCGTCTGGGGTGTGCAGCATGGCAAAAACCAGACCTGCAGGTGGAAGTGAGAAAGAGCAAGTGGTGTAGGCACTGCTCGCTGCTAGGAGCTGCTGGTTTGTTTTCCAGCAGTGCAAAGCAGAATTTCCTCTGCAGTAGCCCTGGCTGCACTGCTGTGTCACCAGTGGTACAGCCAGGCTCTTGGTGGTTGAAGCTCGCCTGGCAAAAGGACAAAAGAGATCCCTGTGGACCTGTACTTGTCCAGTGTGCAGAGGCGAGAACAGCAGCTCTCTGCTAACTTCTTGAACTGGGCTGGTCAAGCAGAGGAGGTCTCGTCACTGGCTGCTGTGTGTTGGTGTCCTCCTAGCTCCATGCCTGGACCGTGGTGGTGTTTCGGGTACCACACCACGTGCAAGGTCTGAGACTCGATGTTCACTGCAGTGTGGCTTTACCGTAGTTTGTAAAACAGTGTGAGCAGGAGGCAGTGGTGGGAGCACTGCTTGCACAGCGCAAAGAGAGAAATAATGCTATGTCTTTGGACATGGCCTGCGGGTCAGGAGATGGGGAGCGCTGTGCTCTCCTGTGGCAGGGCTGCACGGGGCGGGCTGGAGTCCCGCGGTTCTGCAGGACCTGTCCCACTCGGTGTACGACCACACGCATTTCTGGTAGCAGCCGTGTTCCCTCCTCGCACGGAGAAATCCTGTTCGAGGTCTGCAGGTGCTGTTTTGGGTGCCCTTTAGCACGGGGCAGTGCGGTCAGGAGCTGTGACGAGCTGCGAGCAGCCCACGCAAGGCAGGTGCTGCTGCTTCACCAGTGAGAACTGGTGTGACACAAACAGCTCCCATCTGCGTAGGTGCTGAGGAAATGCAGCGTTTATTGGGAGTAAGGGGGAAAACGGAGCTGTGGCTGCCAGGGCCTGGGAGCTAAACTGGATTAACCCCTCTGCTGCCTGCCTTTTCCATTCGCTGTGCCTGCTGCGGTGGCTCACAGAGCTGGTAGTACAGGTCAGCTTTAAATTCGTCAGTGAAGGGATCTGGGCTGCAGAAACACCACCGATTTAAACCAGCCCTGCCAAAAGAAACTGTTAACGTGAAACTATATCCAGGTCATCTGGGTGTAACCGTGCAAGTGCACACGCTGTAGCTCTGCGAAATGCTCGCTGACGTAAGTAACCGCGCGTCCCTAAGAGGCTTGTACCAGAATAGTTTTGCACCTCTAGGAGTGCTTTGTCCATGACTTGCTACCGTTGCTGTCAGCAGTAGTGGGCTCCCTCTGAGCACAGATTAACAGGCTCATTCTG
>NW_010182614.1:24666-27942 GCF_000695765.1 Mesitornis unicolor | reverse complement strand
GGGAAATTAGTATAGGATTGAAACCGATTCCTTCATGTTGGTAAAGTGTGAGCAAGCAGCCCTGCCCTGGCACAGCCAGGCTCCCTGGGGCTGTGGAGCAGCCCGGCCCTGGTGTGACACGACCCTACAAACCAGTGCCACTGTGAGGGGCTGCTGCATTTCCTAAGCCTGGTTCTGAACCCAGGAGAGAGCTGCTCGCTTGTCTGGGAAGGGCTGAGGGCAGCACAAGGGAAGGTGGCTCTGTGTGCAACTGAACTGCTCCCCAAATTAATGCCTGACCCGGGCAGCGCTTGGGGTTTGCAGAGCTTCACAGAAGGCGCGAGGTGTGAGCGGGTGGATGCGTGTAGCTCTGCAGGATCCCAAAAGCAGCTGCTGGTGGAAGAGCTCTGTGAGACCGGGCTGTCCTGCCTCGCCGAGGTCTGGTCACAGAATGGGCCTTGGGGAGGGTAGGTTCAGACTGGACATTGCGCAGAAATCCTTCCCTGTGAGGTGGTGAGGCCCTGGCCCAGGGTGCCCAGAGGAGCTGTGGGTGCCCCCTCCCTGGCAGTGTCCAAGGCCAGGTTGGATGGGGCTGGGAGCAGCCTGGGCTGGGGGAGGTGTCCCTGCCCATGGGGGTTGGACTGAGAGGGTTTGAGGTCCCTTCCCACCCAGACCAGGCTGTGATTCTGTGATTCTTAATTATCACAAGGTGAACTGCACTTCAGACAGCTTGTCTTGTTTGTGATTGCACTCCATTTTTATCCTGTTTGTGGTGTTGGGGCTTTGCTGACAATGCTTTTCTGGGAATTAGGGTTTTCACAGGAAAAAGAGAATCGGCAGGACTGGGTCAGGTTTTGTCATGTTTTCCTTACCTGAAGACATGGTTGTCTTTTGGAGTGGAGTCTTTGCTTAAAGAACTTGTGGTGGTGTTGTCTGCTGCTCTTACTGTTGAGCTGGAGGGTCCTGTTTCAGACCTCAGTTGTGTTTGGTGTATAACACACACACACACACGCACACACACACACCCCCCAACCCTGTGCTTCCCAAAACGTGAGAGGTTTTCTTTCTGTCCAGTTCCTCCGAGTTTTGCGCAGCTGCAGCAGCCACCTTTCCGCATGAGCTGCTGACGTGGGCACAGATCCATCAGTGTTAAACCAGGTGTGTCACACACGACTCGTGATACGTGAAGCAGACATGGGTTTCGACCCTGTTGAAGCCAGGAATGTACAGAGGAAAGATGTTTTCACACCAGTTCATGTGGCAGAACTTGTATTTTCAACGTGATCCTGTTGTCCTTGGGGATGGAGCTGCCCAGGCCCTGGTCCTGACACCAGAAATGCTGGTGGTTAGATGCAAACTGGCAAACTTGGGACCTGCAGAACACTGATTCCTAGGAGGTCACTTAAATACCTGCCCTTTACTTAGGCCCCTGCAAAATCTAAGTTGCCTCTAAGTTGCAAATCATCTTTATTCTTTGTAACTTAATTTTAAGGTGGGATTGGCGCAGCCTGGCAAAACGTCTTGGACGTTCACCTGCCTGTGGTCAGTTGATTTTGAAGTGATCCTGAGATGCTGCAGGAGTGCACCAGGAGGAGAGCCTGTAGCAATCCGTGTCTGTGTGTGGTTGGCTTTGGGATCCTGAAGTCGCGCAGGTTCCCTGGCCCTGCTCCAGGCAAGGGAGGGAGGGAATGGGGGATTTCGGCCGGGGAGCGTCCGCATGCGGTGCCGGCTGCTCCCACTGCAGCCCCGCAAGGTCCCTGTGCGCTGAGGAGCAGCGTGAGCTGTGCTGAGCGTGGTCTGAGCGCCGTCACCCGAGGAGGAGGAGGAGGAGACGCTGGTCCCGTTGCTGAGCCCAGGGGGAACCGTGGGACGGTGTTCTTCCCTTCGGCTCCTCTCTGCTGGGTGTCCCGGTTTTGTGGTGTTCAGGACGTACCGACTCCTGCAGCACAGCCAGGGGCTGTCTGCCCGTTTCTCTTCTCACTTTCCCTCCTCTGCCTTTTTTTCCTCTTTTCTGCTCTTTGTAGAGCAGTGCGGTGCAGACACTTCCTGTGAGCCCTCACTTTTGAGGGGGGCACCGTGGTGTACTCAGTACCACAGAATTTGTTACAGAAACACTCCACATAAATAAACCTGCAGTTGCTGTCAGTTGTGGCTGTGTTCTGGCTGCTCAGGCAGCACGGTTAATCACCCACACAGCGGGCATGGAGATCCCCACGCACTCTGGGGAGCACCGGTGGGCTCTGCCAGGCCTGGAAAGGGCTCCCCTCGCTCCACGCTGGCGCTCCAGGGTGTGTTTCCAGTCCCATTTCACCAATACCAGCACATTTCTGGCCTGCCCGTGGACTGAGCAGTGACTTAAACCAGCTGTGGGGAACACCATGGTCTTGGTAAGACGCTGAAGGTTACAGGTTTAAGACTGTGATGAGTTTATAACATCTGTCCTTCAGACTCCCGTTAAGTCAAACAAATACCCTCTGCTACCTAAAACCGGGTAGCGCTGCCCTAGATGCTTCCCAGGAGCGCTGTCCCGGTGTCTGGGCAGGAGCAGTGGGAGCACCAGATGCTGTTTCCAGCTCTGATTCCTGTGAGAAGCTCCCTGCTTCTCTTCCTGTGCTGTAGTGTTCCCACCTGGGGACACTGGTGGGGACAGACGTCCCTCTGACAGGCGCTGGGGAGTGCTTGGTGTCAGGAGAGGTGGAGGCTTCGCTCACTGGAGATCACAGAGCCTGGAAAGTGGACACAGACAAATGGGCCCTCCAGTTCTGTTCCACAGTGGTTTCAGGTAGGGAAAAACAGGGAAGAACAGTAATCTGCTCAGTAACTTCTGCATCTCGCTGGAATCATTGTCTCCTGCTGTTTCTGGCTGTACTGAATAATTTATTCTCCTTTGATAGGTAAATGGGTAGCAGCAAATCCCCGGTATCTTGCAGCCCTGGGCTTGTTGTTCTGTAACGCCAGCTCGAGCCAAATTTCTTCTTTTAAAAAGGCGCTGCTTTGGCCCATATGAGGTTGGAGGCTCAGATACGATCCCCAGCGCGTTGCTACTCTCAGCTCTAACGAAATGCAGGTGCTGTCCTCCCAGCTAAAGAGAGCAGCGTTAGGCGTGCAGAATGGAGCCCTTGACCTCATGGCAAGCGCGGCCGCTCGTCCTGGAGCCTGAGCTGCCTGGCACAGCCCTGTGGCGAGCGGGGCCGCGCGGTGCCAGGTCTCCGCAGCGGACGTGCTCCGCCTGGCAATGGGAAGGCGGCGGCGCCACTGCACTGCAGCAGCACTGCAGCACTCGCGGAGCCGTGCGGG
>NW_010182614.1:7835-24613 GCF_000695765.1 Mesitornis unicolor | reverse complement strand
CTTGGCTGCCGCTTTCCCAGAGGCTTTGCAGTTAACGGGACAGCTGAATTCTGGGGAGGCACCGATATAAGTAGTAGTGTTTTGGACTAGGCGAGAAAAGGCCGACTGCGGTTGGCGGAGGGTGCTGGCTGTGCTGCTCCGTCCCCGGCTCCGGAGCGGCCCCGCTGTGGCGCTGTGTACAGCCCTGGCGCTGCCCAGAGCAGAGCTCCCGTCCCCTGTCACAGCACAGCAGCCTTGGGGAGGAGGGGGCGCCTTCAGCCCGCAGACCTGAGCTGTCTGCAGTAGGGTGCTCAGTGCAGAGACCCTGCATCCCCTGTAGTGAGAGCTGTGCCTTGCGCTGTGGGGTGCAGGCGCCCCTGCAGCCTTGCAGTGGGGACTCTGCGCATAACCAGGTCACTCGAGGAAGGCTTTCTCCTTCACAACTTGATCAGGGCTTGTCCGCCGTGATGCACGTATCCCTGTTGCTGTCAGCAGGCTGCGTTCTGGGTTGTCAGTGCTCTGCACCACCACATCATCTGCATGGATGCGTGAAACCAAACAGGATGACAGTCATCTTTTCCCTGCAGTTTATTATATACGCTTTTAGCGTGATAGCAAGATTCATTAAAGGTTCTGTATCCACGAAATTATCACATGAGCTGCATGAGGCTTCTCCCTTATGGGTCACAAGCCAGAAGGAGCCCTCTGTGTCTGCAGCCGCTTGAGCTGCACTGAGTGGCTCTAAACACAAGGTTGCTTGAGTTGGTGTCTGCAGCATCAGTTTAGCCATGTCCCATTAACTGATCTACATCTCCCTGCTCCACTGTTCAAGCATTAATAGCTGTATTGTAGGGCTGGGTTTCAGTGCAAGAAGGAGAATATGACTAATACAGCTCTTAGACTTCTGCAGAGACCGCGGGGCTCCAGAGTCGTACTGCTTCTCAGATCAGCGTTGCTGGGTTGTCAGTGCCCATACTCGATGCTTTCTGACAGTTCTGGAGCCACTTTCCAGGCAAGGGAGCCTGTCAGGGAAGGAGCAAGTGCTTTCTCAAAGCTCCTTTTTCCAAGCACAGAAGGCAGCAGAGGAGTCTCTCCTCCAGGTATCACCATTGCTTGGTTTCAGTCAAGCTGAATTTGGGACTCTTGTGAAGCAGGGATTGACTCACAAATGGAGAGTATGCGCTTACTCTGGCTTTCTCCAATCTAGATAACCAGTTCAGGATGTCCATACTGGAGCGACTTGAGCAGATGGAGAGGAGAATGGCTGAAATGACAGGCTCCCAGCAGCACAAACAAGGAGCAGGAGGCGGGAGCAATGGGAGTGGGAACGGAGGAACGCAGGTGCAGGTATGAGCCCCGCTGTGTCCAGACACAGCGGCTTTGTGCTTTCTTACCAGAGTTTGGTTTTGAGGGGGTTGGAAAGCGTTACAGCTCTTCCTGAACAGCAGCTCTGGCCTGTGGGTCTTCAGCACAGTTGGCTTTCGCTCGCGGTTGGCGCTGTCTGGGTGCCTGTAGCTGGGCAGGCTGCCTGCCCCGGGCAGGTCGCTCCCCTCGGGTTAAACCGGGATGTGTGTGGTGTTTCAGTGCGTCTCTGGGACTGGAGCGCTGGGCAGCTGCTTTGAGAGCCGCGTGGTGGTGGTGTGCGAGAAGATGATGAGTCGTGCTTGCTGGGCCAAGTCCAAACACTTGATCCATTCAAAGACTTTCCGAGGGATGACCCTGCTCCACCTGGCCGCTGCCCAGGGCTATGCTACGCTGATCCAGACCCTCATCAAATGGCGGTAAGACCCGGCCCGTTGCGCTCTTGGGTGTCAGTGCTGGCATGGCACAAGCACGTGTGAGCTCTGCCTGGTCGGGATTCCTGGTTGTCCCTTACAAACAGACAAGCCCCCGAACTTGTTCCCATCCCCTGACCTGATGGGACCTGTCTCTTGAGAGAGCGAGTCTGACCACTGGGCACGTCACGCTCCTACAGTCTCTGTTGGGGACACCATCTGTAGCAAATGTGTGTGTCACGGGCATCCTCGTGGCCACTTCTTTGTGGTATGGTGTGCTGGGGAAAGCTGTGCTTTGATACAGCGATCCTGATTCGTTCTCTTGTTTCCTCTGCAGCACCAAACACGCAGACAGCATCGACCTGGAGCTGGAAGTTGACCCTTTGAATGTGGATCATTTCTCCTGCACGCCTCTGGTAAGAACAGAGACCAAAACTTTTGAGAGTCTGAGATCTTCAACAAGCCAAAGGCCAGGGCAGGTGGAACCAGAAGGGCCAGTTTACAGCAGCAGAGCGTTGGTTTTCCGGTTCCAACCCCTGGTCCTGTCTGCACTTCTGTATGAGGCTGCTCAGTCTCTGCAGTGATGCCAGCATCAGGAAAAAAAAGCCAAAGCCAAAAAGCACCTATTACTAAATACTAAACTGTCAAACTGTCAGCTTCATTTGGCAGATACAGGTTTCTCTGTCACAGGAGAGAATAGCGTGCGTCTAATGCTCTGTAATGGCCTTTTGTACAGACGCCAGCAGCTGGGGTTCAAGCACGGTCTGGTTTTCTGTGAGCTGGACACCAGACTGCACCGCGTTAGCAAGGACGGAGGAGGCGGGTTGCCCAGTGGGTCAGTCGTCTTTTCTTTTCCAGATGTGGGCGTGCGCCCTGGGCCACATGGATGCGGCCGTTGTGCTGTACAAGTGGGACCGCCGAGCCATTTCCATTCCTGACTCCCTCGGCAGGCTGCCGCTGGCCATCGCCCGCTCTCGGGGCCACGTGAAGCTGGCGGAGTGCTTGGAGCAGCTCCAGCGAGACGAGCAAACTCAGCTGGGGCAAAGCCCCAGGGTTCAGTGCCCCTCCAGCACAGACTCCAACACAGAGAGCTGGGTGTCCCAGTGGCACAGCGAGCTTATTGCCTCTCAGGAGCCTCAGAAGGGAGTCACTGTGATTTCCAGTACAAACACAGGTAACACAGCCCTGGGGGCGTGCGCTGCTTTGCTGACATTTGACACGTGAGGCGCTGCAGGAGCTCACCTGGGTGGCAGATGCCTCCTGTAGCCCTGGTGTCCATGCTCAGTTCTTTCCTTGTGGGCTCTGCCGTGTGCTCCATGCACTCATGTTAGTGCTGGGAGGAGGAGCGAAGGCTTGCTTTCAAAAGACGAGTGTCTTAGGAGTGGTTGAGGCAGCGTCCTCCCTGGGTGATGGTTGCTCGCTTTGCACATGCTGTCGGGTGTCAAACCTCCACCTGCGGCTCTGTGGCAGAAGCTGTTGCAGTTCCTGCAGCGATCGTGGGTTGCATGGGTTTTTTTGACCATTGATCCATTTGTTTCCAGAGCTGAGACGACCAAGATCAGAACCTTCCAGTTACTACAGTAGTGAGACTCAGAAAGATTACCCTGCACCCAAAAAACATAAGCTGAGCCCTGAATATTTTCAAGCCCGGCAAGAGAAGCTGCTTTCCACCGCGCTGAGCCTGGAACAGCCGAGCATCAGGAAGCAGAACTCCGGCTCCAAGCAATCTGCCACCGAGACAATCAGCCCCAGTGAAGGGATGAGGGACTATGGCCGGGAGCTCTCCCAGCACATCCCAGACGTTCCTGGGTACCGGGGCTCTGGCAGCCAAGCAGGCATCAAGTGGAACCCGAAAGACGTTTACATTGGTGTGTCTGCAGTGCAGGTGGCAGGGGGCCAGAAGGGGACCGCGCTGGGGAAGGAGCCCGCAGCCCATCGGCTGCGCCAGCGGGAGCAGATGAATGTGCTGATGATGGCTGACAGGGAGATGGTGGATGCAGAGCTCCTGTCCTACAGGGACAGCGCAGGGGATGAGGACTGCTTACACCACATGGATGACTTGCAGGTAAACGTCCCCGTGGCACCACGATCAGCAGCCTCGGAGAACGTGGTGGCTGCATGGAGGAGGGCAACTGAGAGAGGCTTCTGTGGAGACCTTTAGAGACTGAATTGCGCTCTGTGAAAGGAGGTGGTCATATGGTCGATGTGTGGTTTCTTTTCAAAGGGTGTCCCTTCAACCCAGACACAAAGGCTAACGGTCAGCATGTAGGGTTGTGCACTGGTGTGCACTTCAGCAGTGTATAGAACATGCAAAATTGTTTGCAGTTTTGTAAGGAAAAATGAGAAAACAGAGCCTCCTGGTCACATCAGTAAATGAGACTGAGGTGGCCCTGTAGTCCTTCGGGAACTGGGACGCAGTCCCTTCAAAGACAGGGTGACCCGAGAGAGGCAGTGCTGCGGTTGCAGACCAAGCCACTGCACTTTAAAGAGCAAGGAGGTAAAAGTGGAGGAGGGAGGAGTTAAAATCCCACCAGGCAGCAAAAGTTTGCTCTCATCTCCCCTTGCCAGGTGAACATGATGACACTTGCAGAGCACATTATTGAAGCTACGCCTGACAGGATCAAGCGGGAGAATTTTGTGCCAATGGAGTCACCGCTGGTGGAGAGACCGGAGAGTGCTGCCATGAGCACCACGATGAGCTGGCTGGCCAGTTACCTTGCTGATGTCGATCATCTGCCGAGCGCTGCACAGATACGGTCAGTGATCGCTGCGATGCTGCTCTGGGTTTTCGGGTGCTCTGAGTGCGGGGCTGCATCCACTGGTTCTTCAGCCTGCAGATGCTGCTTCTCGGTGGGACTCGATGCTGGCGCTCCAAGCCCAGCCACGCACTCGTGGTCACAGATGTGTTGTTGCCAGCACAGCTGCAAATTCATGGCAGAACAGGAGTGCATGCAGCAGGAGGGGAAAGGGGCCGCAAGGTCTGGCTCGTGACTTCTCCTCCAGAGCCAAGTCCGTACCCTGGGCTACAGGCGGGATCAGGAGCGCGGGATGGTGCTCGGACAGAGGGAGGGGAGCGCAGGTTTCTGCCTTGAGCTCAGAAATGTCGTAGTCCTTGTCTGTGATGCCAGCCCAGGTGTTTTGTGAGCCAATAATTCCTACTGTGATTGGTATTTCAGAAGTCTGTATAGTGAACCCCTGACCCCTTCTTCGAACACCAGCTTGAGCCCTGCCGGCTCACCAATCAGTGAAATAGCTTTTGAGAAACCCAGCCTTCCTTCGGCAGCAGATTGGTCTGAATTTCTGAGTGCATCCACCAGCGAGAAGGTAGAAAATGAGTTTGCACAGTTAACTCTGTCTGATCATGAGCAGAGAGAACTCTATGAAGCTGCCAAACTCGTCCAGACAGTGTTCAGGAAATACAAGGTACGTAGCCAAGATGTCCGATGTCTTCCTTGTTAGGTGTGAGAGGGTATCATTTGTTACAGAACAAAATGTGGGCAATACCTGCTCCTGGGACAAAAAATACCGTCTTTCCCAACCTTTTCAGTGGTTCTAGCCCTCGCTGATGTTTATCCAGCAAACGCTGTACTGGAGAGCACGCCGTGCCATAGTTCACCAGAACAGCACTCGGAGCATATCCTCCAAGTGCACCCAGAGATTCTGGTCAGGTGCACCAAAGATCAGCTTTGAGGGCTTGTCCCTTACATGAATTGACAGTAGAGATGTCTCCAGAAAAGCCTAGGCCTGAATTGGCCCAGGCAACAGTGGTAGGAGAGGTTCAGAAGCTGCCGTGAGCCACTGAACATCGTCTGTCCTCTTTTGGTGCACTCTGACTGCTCACTGCTTCTTTCCTTCTCCACATAGGGTCGTCCTCTCCGGGAACAGCAGGAGGTGGCTGCCGCTGTTATTCAGCGTTGCTACCGAAAATACAAACAGGTAATCAAGGGAGTGAAATGTTGTGAAACACACACGTAAGTGCCGTGAACACAGCCCCTTTGTAACGGGAATTGTCCTGCTGTTCCTCTTGTGTGCATTTCAGCATGCAGTATTGAAATACCCTGCTCAGGCAAAATGGAAAAGGGAAGAAAATTCATGTCCTCAATCTTAATTCTGGAGGGAATCCTTGAAAGGATTTTGTCTATGATGACACCTGCATTTTTGCTATGAGATAGAGGGCGATGATGTATTCCATATTGGCCTTTATGCATGCTATAGCCTGGGGAGACTATTCTCTGACTAGTTGCTTGCCAAATTTCATTGTGAAATTGAAGTTAGTTTTGCCTTTGCTGAAGGCGAAGATGAAAAATAGGTTGTTTTATTTTGCACACACCAAACTTTTAAACTGTGGGAAGTCACGCGTTGTAGCTTGATGCGAGTTGTTCCAGGACCAAGACTGTTCTCCACACTCGAGTTGGAGACGTGCTTTTAGGCTGAGTTCTCAACCCCAGAAAAAGAAGATTTTCTGTTTCCTTTTTTGGCTGGTGGTTTTGGGTTTGGTTTTTCTGTGGGGGTGTAGAGCCCACCTCCCTCTCTTCTCTGTGCCCTGCTAGACTGGCGCTGCCTGGTGCCCGCAGCGTGTTAGGTGAGGTGAAAGGCGAGGTGCCTGTGCTCTTCTGCAGCCTTCAGAGCATTGCTTTGGGAAGCCTTTCGAGCCTTAGGTGACTGCGTCACGACCCACGCTCGGCCTTCGCTGGCTGTCGTTCTGGAGTGGTGCTTCCTGTCACAGGGAGGTTTGATTCCTTCAAAAGCAGCTTGACAAACTGTTTTGTCTGGGATCCTGGAATCGCTTCTTTTTGAAAGAAGATGGTTTGGGTTTTTTTACTTTTTCATTCTTTATTTGCAGAACTAACATTAACTGTGTATTTTTCTGTTTCTCCCTAAGCTTACTTGGATAGCCTTGAAGGTAATACAAATACAAACGCTCTTTTGGAAACAATTCCCCGTGGGTCCCTAACTTTCACATTCGATATCCACCAGGAGAACCTGGCACTTAGAGAAATGTTTTCATATTATCCACTAATAAATGCCCGTGGTTGAGAAGTCACTGACAGGAGATACGCAGGGACCGCCATGCCACGGCCTATCAACGTGGTAGTACAGCTTAGGTAAAAAAAGAAGGAAGTCTCCTCTTGCAGAGGCTCTCGTGTGAGCAGTGGTGGGCTGAGGTGCGGGGAAGGTTTGGAAGCAGTTTCCAGAGATCGCTGTCACTCGGTGATCTTTACCTTGGCATTTGGGGAGCGCAGGAAAACGTTGATCCCACCCGTGCAGCCGATGTCCTGTGCATCCTGCCTGCCCGACAAAGTGTGCTGAGCATTTTTCAGTAGCTGTGCCCTGAATTCCTGAGCCCACCATCTCGTGTACACTGCTGCTCACACTGGAGGCACGACTGTCGGTGCCGGTCTGAAGTTGTTGCTGGCCAGTCCTTGTCTGTGTAAAGACGGATTTCACAGCCGAGCGATGTCGTGCTCTCATCAGGTACCAGAACCTGCAGCTCCTCTGGAGCTGCCCGGGGGCGAGGTGTGCTCCTCCTGCAGAGGAGGTGTCCTCGGGGCCCTTTTCCACCTGTAGCCCCCTCCGGCTCCGTGGCTCTGTCCAAGCGCTGCTGCGGAGCCTTGCAGGGCTGTGCTCGCTGGGGCCGGCCCTTGGGTGGCCTCTGCCCCGTCCCCTCCCCAGCCGAGGGACACAGGAGAGGGAGCAGCTGGGGCGCAGCGCTGGGCGAGCTGGGGCCCTGCTGCTCTCCCTGCCCACGCTGTGCTCCCCTGGGTGCTCCGGTGCCACCGAGGCCAGCGCAGGCGCGCGGTGGGACTGGAGCGGCCCCAGATCGCGTCAGGGTTTTGTATTTGAACCCTTCTGTTCAGGGGTTTGTAACTCAGCCACAGAAGTCCCATCTGGGCTAAAGCTTTGAAGGAGAACCATGACCAGCCCACGAGTGGACTTATTAAAATAGCTACCTTAAAACCACAATCTGGTCCATTTGTTGAAAAACGTTGAAAAGAGAACAAAAAAAAACCAAACTGACAAACAAAAAAAGGAAATTAATAATGGCAAAATATCAGTGCACTGAATGACTGCTTCAATTCCAAAAAGTGAAATTTGGTAAATGGTGGTCTGTGATGATACTGGAGGTTCTTTGCTTTGGCGTGACGTTGGGGGATGCGGTGTTTGTTTGCTTTTTGTTGTTGTTTTTTCCCACCAGTAGACAGGAAAACCCCATTGAGATGTGTTAGGACGTGCTCCTGGGCAGGGCAATGGCTGCGTCTCATCTGTCTGATAGAGCGAGCAGAAGTCAGAGCTGGTAACACACCCAGGAGCAAGAGACACACGGGTTTTGAAAGTGTTAAAACTTTCAACATAAGGGCAATAAACACAAAAGCTCTTGTAGTGGTAGCTCAGAGGTACGAGCACAACTATAACATATAGTTATTCTACATCTCGTCTTAAAAAGGACTTTTAAAAATACACATGAATGCATATGGTGTCTGTTCCGCAGCCGTCAGCGTGCGTGCTTTGAGAGGAAAAGGATGTAGAACAAAGATTTTCTTTTTAGGAGTTTGTGCCTGCTTTATTTGGAATGATGGGGCTAGAAATAATACAGAGCTAGAGCGAATTTTGGGTGTGTGTGACTGCTTGTGCAGATTTGCAAGTTCAGTGGATGCTTGTTACAGACTTGTAATGAGATTTAGTTTTGCCTGTGACTTAGGATCGATATTAGACTTAATTAACTGTTTGGGGTTTGGGTTTTGTTTGGTTTTGGGTTTTGTTTGTTTGTTTAAGTTGGAATCCTGGGTTACTCCACTTCATGTGCTTGGAATTAAATGGATATACGAGCGATCAAGACTTCTGCAGTATTGTGCTACGGCACAGAAACAAGAAATGAGCTGTTTACAAGTTAATTATCCTAGGAAGGTGGAATACCCTTGGGAACAGCAAATTCGGTTCTTTAAAAAAACAGTCTGTTTAAATTACATTTTAAAATGAAGGTACAAAAAAGTGTATTTTGGTTTTAGTTGATCGGATAGCCTTCTGGAATAATCATTCATGCTGCTCTCTTCTTACAATCACTAAGTTGGTGTATTTTGCTGCTGCTGTTGAGTCTCTGCAAGCAGCGCAGACGTGAGCACCCTGATCTCATGGGATTTCTGTGGGCGAGGGCAGCAAACGGCTCCTCCCGATGTGGTGCCAGGGTTGTCCCCTGCAGACCCACGGGACACGCACAGTGGGACACGTGCGGCTCGGTCCAGGCCCAGAACGGCCGGGCCTGGCCGTTAGCACAGGCAGAGCCTGTGAACCGGGCGTTCGGTCGAGCAGACCCCCCCCAAACCGCTCCGTGGCGGCAGAGCCGGGAGCTGGGTTTGCTCCGAACCCGGCGGTTGCTGTGTTTGCTGTCCCCCTTTTGTCTTGCAGCGCCCGGTCAGGAGTGGGTGCTCGCTTGCTTCGCGCTGTGTCTCAGTGGCACAGGAGCCCTTCGCCGTAGGAGCCTGCTTCTCGCTGGTTTTGTAGGAATGCCTCAGCTTCTCTCTGTTTCTCTCGTAGTATGCACTTTATAAAAAGATGACGCAAGCTGCCATTCTTATCCAGAGCAAATTCCGAAGTTATTATGAGCAGAAGAAATTCCAGCAGAGCCGACGAGCCGCGATGCTGATCCAGCAGTACTATCGCAGCTACAAAGAATGTGGGAAGAGGAGGCAAAACCGCCGGGCAGCCACCATCGTACAACAGAAACTCAGGTGAGCTCCTGCGATGTCAGGGCCACCGGCACCTTGACATGGATTATTTTACACTCCTAGGCTGTAATTTACAGACAAGTAACAGTGGTTGGTAGGATGATCATTCTCGAATTTAGTAGTATTCTCGCTGGTTTTGCCTACAACTCAGTGTTGGTTTTTTTGCATTTAGAAGCAGTCTGCTTACCAAGAAGCAAGATCAAGCTGCTCGCAAGATTATGCGGTTTTTACGACGCTGCCGCCACAGGTATGACGTGATCTTTTGGTGTCTGCCCTTCGTTAGAGTAGTGCAACAATACTCACGTGTGCCAGCAGTGAGTGCAGCGTGCAGGATGACAGAATCAGCTCACTGCAGAACTTTAATCAAATAGCAAAGCCCAGCTGCTTCCAAGAGGTACTGACAAAAGTGAAGTCTCTCGCTTAGGGCTGTTGCTGGAGGAGAACCGTGTTCAGCTCCACTGCTGGGGCGGTAAAGCAGCCCAGGTTGTGTCGGGCAGACACAGAATAAGGAGACTTTGAGCAGAGCAAGGCACAAGCCTTTAGAAGCTGGACTTGAGGAAGTCTGAAAAAAGCTTACTGAATCATAGCTGCAGCTGCCCAAAGCATTCCTGGTATGTGGGAAAACGAGGCAGCACCTGGGGCAGGCTGGAAATGCCTTTAGTTTGGTCACAGAATCCTCTGGTAAACTCATCAAATACAGGTTCTTTTGGATGTGGGTAGGCAGAAGGTGCCCGCAGAGCAGTTAGGCCGTGTCAGCCGCTCCGCACGCCTCGGAGCGCTGGGAGCGCAGACGTGAGCCGTCCCTGCCAGCGTGGGAACCCGCGCAGGCTCGCAAAGGGCTCGCATGCAGGCAGCGCCGCTGTGCCAGAGGCGTTGGCTTGGCTGCTTCAGTGGAGGGATCCCGTACACAATCAGGTTTCAAACTGGAACTTTGCCCAGACAAAAGCGAACTCCAGTGTTTCCGACTCTGCTCCCTCCATCCTCACCACACATGCATTTCATCCACGCAGGAGCTGGTCAGACCTGGTGCGTTTTGAAGCACATTTAGTTCAGCCCAGTGATACCTGAACAGGGAGAGCTCTGAGAGGCAGAGAGGCGTGTGATAAACTTGGTTTTAGAAACAGGCACAGTCCTTGTAGGATTTCAGCGCTGCAGTTACAGAGGTCAGTGTGGCTCATGTTGTGGAAGGACGTCTCACCTGCAGGTTCAGGGCGAAGTAGCATGTGTGGACAAGAAAGAGGGCTGTATTTTTTCCAGGCCAGTTCCAAATGCACTTGAAACAGCCGCAGTTGTTCATGAAGAAGCACAAGCAGCTTCTTGCTCTCAGCAGGGCATGTGGAAGAGACAGAAGGTTTGTTCTGAGGTGTCAGTGGGCAGCCTGTCCCGCTGGAGCAGGCAGAGGCTCTGAACTTGCGTATCCCCTTAGATCTGCTGGGCCCAGGTGGTCCCGGGGGATCCCGTGTGCCCATTTCCATGCGTGGGGGCTCTGGGGCCACCTGCCAAAGGCTCTCACAGCTGGCCCTCACACGAGCCCAGAGAGCACCTCACGGCTGCCTGTATCCTGGGTTTGCCACCGATGTCCGGGATGCACCGTGCACTTCAGCCGCGCTCAGTTGAGTCTTAGGCTGAGAGACTCCCCAGGGCTTAAATTGCCCGTGATTCCAGTGTTCTTCCGTGCCTTCAGCTCATTGCCTTCCTCTTTCTCAGCGTCTCCTGTTTCCTTGGTAGAGCCAGACTCACTTGCATCTCTGACGTTTGCAGGCGAGACCCTTCCCTTTGCCTGTGGTCAGTGTCCTCTCTTCAGCAGTGCTGGGAGATGGGCTCAGGTCTTGGGTGTTTATAGAGAGGAGATAAAACAGGTCTGGGGATACGTGGTCAGTAGGATCTCTGGCTTATGCCACACCACACAGAACTTGAGTTTATGCAGCAGTGCAGTCCTGTCCGTGTCTGCAGGCATAGGGGTTTAAAACTGTGTGAGTTAACCACTAATATTAATAATTGACACAAATTTTACCCAGGAGCATTCTGGCATTGGCAAATGCTGAGGACAAAAGCAAGGCTTATGAGGGGAGACGCACGCGCTCCCCCAGCGCAGGCCTGTCCCGGGCAGACGTCGCCTTCCTTCCTTCCCAGGCCTGGCCCTGCAGCCCCGTCTGGGGTGCGTGCGCGCTGGGTACCAGGTGGAGGAGGAGGGAATGGCTTCCCTCTCGGCTGCTCTTCAAGCTTTCCGAATTGTCTGTGTCTCAGTAGTTGCATTTATTCCTCGCTGCTTGACTTCTCTTGCTTACCTCTTTCCAAGCATAGAGTAATAAAACTTTGGATGTTAAGTAAGTTTAAAACCACCTCTATGTGGGCCTCCTAATGATACACATTGAGCCTGCTGTGCGTCCTGTGTAACGCTCACAGTGACCAGTGCTCGGGCTGGCAACCCCATGCGCTGTTTCAGGAGTGCTGCTGGTTGTAGTCCCATCAGGGACTCCTCTCAAAATGCCCCAAATTAGCACATTGCTGCCATGAGCAGGAGATTAAGAAAGCCCCAAGCCCTATAAAGAAATCCTGCAGCCATCCGAGCTCCTGAACGTCCAGGCCGTAACCACCAACATCTGACGCTGTGTAATGCTCTGTAGTGAAAAATGTTAAACCCGAGTGCCTTGTCAGCACGAGGGGTAGAAATGGCAGGTATTTTTGGAAAATCTGAGGGAGTGAGGGAGAAGGGAGCGTGCACAGGAACGTCAGAGCGAGAGGATCCTGTAGCAGATTTCTGTCAGCTGATGGAGGTGCGGGAGGAGGCTGCAAAAGCCACTTGCAGTCTGTCATAAGCTACGTGAAAAGGCAGCAAATTCTTAAAAGTTCAGAAATTCAACCTTGAAAAAATGGAACTGTTTAACTTGGGTTTTTGTCAGCAGACAGATTCTGCTGTTGGGCCAATAAACGACTCTTACTAAGAGCTTATTCTGTAGCCTTTAGATGAGACTCACTCAGGCTTTCCCCTGGCAGCCATCTGGCTGGTTGGTTTTTCCTGCTCTAAATTGATCCAGGTCTCCTTTAAGCCAGTTGTGTGAAATCCTCTGCTGGCATTCAGTGGTCATCTCCTGCTGTGCTTGTCAGCTTCTCAGTAGTGCAGACGTGATTCCTGTCAGCCTGAGGATCGAGCGCAGGCACGTTGGTCTTGTGTTTTCTGATCTGAATTTACACTTGCTGCCTGGTCAGACGGTATTTCAGAGGTTTTGAGAGCGTTAATGAGAGGTTCTGCAGGCGGAGCTGTCAGTAGTGGATGTGTAGACATTGATGAGAATCAGAAAAGAAATGTGAGCTTTGGTCGAGTGTATTCCTGGAGGAGATAACTGGAGCTCTGGTAGCTGAATGTGATCAGGTGTCATGGAGACAGAAGTGGTCATTCATCAGCAGCAGTCATTGTTACGGTCAGACATCTATCGTTTCCTTTTGACTTGGGAAAAAAGTACCTATTTATCCATCTATTGTCATATTCTCAAAACTCCGGTGAGCAACATGCATCAGCCATAACATGGTACCTACATGACTTGTCCCAGAAGTGGTGTTTGTTGGGAATGAGGAGCAGAAACCCCCTGGCCCCCCAGGAGAGCTTTGCCCATCTCCCCGTGGTGCCCACAGCTGCCCAGTGGCCCATCAAACTTGCCGTGACCCCATGGCGAGCTGAGCCGCCTCCCTGCGCTGTCCGGGGTGAGGCAGGACCAAGGGTTTGCGTTCCGTGGTTTTGGAGAGGCTGCGCCTCCTTAGCGATGCCCAGGTTCGACCCAGCTGAGCTGTGGACGTGCAGAACTCTGCATGGGTGTGGGTTTGCTGAGCTGAATCCGCACGTGGTCCACGCAGTCAGCTTCCACTGGGAAGGTAACCTCCTGTTCCCTGTTCTTTGTCCAATTCTTAGGAAAATTTTCCTCTTCTGAGAGGTATGTACACCATCGCTAGGCCGTGACGGTGATCTGCAGTGTTGTTTATGGAGTAGCATTTGGATGAGATAGGAACAGACGATGGCCGCAGGGGAAGGCAGGATGCAGCTAGAAATGCCGCAGGGATGACAGCGCTGGGTTTATTTGACTCCCTTATTCCTTCCTGCCCTCCAGCGCCCAAACGCAGGGCTGCTCTTCCCAGGGGAAGAGGAGTCGTCCGGTAGCCAGGGGCGGGGAGGGCTCTTTCTCTCCAGGCAAGCAGAAGCGTTGTCTCCTCCTCCCTGACGCGAAGTTCTTGGTAAGGTACGGTTATTGCCTTGTGTGTGCTAATAGCTCTTTGGTATTGTTTTGCAATCTGAAGCCCACTGGTGGACCATAGGCTGTACAAAAGGGTGAGTGTAGCTGCCTGCTAGCCAGTTCCTCTCTTCCATTTTAAATATTTTTGCTTTCTGCTTGCTTGCATGGGGCTGCAGCCAAAATGCGCCAGTAAGTTTCACCTCCATTAATGATACAAAACAGACTCCTGTACAAACTAACCCTACTGCAATGACTAACACTGCTGCTTTTGTAACAGGACAGAGCTCTGCAGTAGATGTTACCAATGCATGACTGTGTGAAAGGACGTGTATATTCATCATGGGCATGCTGAGGCGGCGCTGTCGGTGGGGTATTTTTTCAGTGTCCGAAATGGCCGTTAGATGATTTGGGGACTTGGCGGCGTCGCACGCACGGGTGACGCCGTCCTTTGTCACGGGGCTGCGGCAGCGCTCAGGCCAGGCCGCGGGGAGCGGCAGCGCAGGGGCAGCCTGCCCTGGAGGGGTTTTGTGTCTGCCCGAGCCAGAGCAGAGCAGAAGAGCTCCTCACGCTGCTCTGTACCCCACAGCGGGGAAGCCCCCGTGCTTATCCTAGCAGCTGGTCTTTGGTAAGTTACATCCCTGGTTGTCTTGCTAGGGCCAGCTTCTTCAACAGCTGCTGCTCCCGGCTGTTTGTGCAGAGGGAAGGAAAACAAAGCCCTGAGATGAAGATGAAGGTGCCATAACTGGGTTATAGTAAATGCCAAGTGAGCTTCTGCCAGGAGTTGTGCTCCCGTTACCGGGCTGGTTTGCAGCCCCGCAGCCGGAGCGTTCCCGGGGCAGGACCCCGTCCCGCTGCGAGCAGGGGCTGCGGGGCTCTGGAGGCACACGATGGGACAGGGCTGCTCGGTCCCGGCTCGCGCTTGAGAGGTGTGGGGGCACAGAGGTTTTGTCAAAAGCTGCAGTTGCAGGTAACACCGTTTGTGTGCTTATTGCTGTGGATTCAGCGAGGGAGGAGAGGCAGAGGGAGGGATGACCTGGGCTCCTGCTTCCACCTAACAGTCGAAAGCACAACTGAATTGTTGATCGTGGAGTTTTACTGACTTTGGGTGGCAGAGAGGGTTTTTATGACTCAGGAGCGAAAGTGTGAGTCAGGCTTAAGCCTGCGGGAGGCCTCATTCTATTTGTTCATCGTTGAGCCCAACGAAGAAGCAATAGCTAACGACATTTCTTTCCTAACTGTGACTTTTGTGCTGCCATTTTTTGTTGCATATGCTCATTTTTTTTGCCAGTGACAGTTTGGGTTCTTTACTAATGACGAATGAAGTAAGAAGTGGATGAAATGGGGACAAAGGCCCACGTGTGCCGTAACTGTTTCAGTGCTGCTGTCGTGGATGTTGCCCTGGTGAAGAGAAACGTTGCTCCTGATTGCAGACACAGCGACGCTGTGAAGTTGTTAGCTGGAAAACTAACGCTCCAGGTCTTAGCACGTATGATAGTGCGCTTTACAACTGACGTGGGTCAGTTCAGGAACGGTGTAAGGATAGCCTGCACTCTCATAACGGTGGCCTGCGTGGGTTGTTCTTGCTGACCTGATGGTTTGTGTGTAGCTAGGGCTGGTAGTTCTTGGTCTGCAGTTGGGTGTCCCATTTCAAAAGCCCCTGGAAGAAAAAGTTGGGGTTTTTTTTGAAAAATAAAATTCACTGTAAGTAACTTTTTTTAAAAAAATATTATTTTGATTAGATAAATCAACCTTCCTCCATTGTAAGGACATAAGTGTCTACCTTTATACAAAAATACCTCTTGCACTTTAATCTTGAGGGCAGGCATGGTATCCATGGACAGCAAGGAGTGCTGCAGGCAGATGGTGGTGGTGTATTCGCAACCGGCAGAGCAGGGCATGGCGGGGCAGAGCTGCGTGGAGCTGGGGCTGGCTCAGCATCGCGCCCCAGCCCCACGCAGGGAGCTCCCGTCCCCACACCAGGAGCTCCCATCCCCACACCAGGAGCTCCCCATGCAGGTCACGAGGAGCAGGATTTTCACATCGCTTTCTGTGCGTGGTGAAACTTCTGTCCAAGTGCACTTGTTATCTGTGATCATCACAGCATCTGTCATTGAAAACTAGATCCCCTCACCCTGCCCTGTTTCTTGTGGTTTGACTCAATGCTGCTCTCCGGTCTGGGGAGCGTGCGTGTAGCACCTGAAGTCAGTTCCTCTGGTAAGTACAGCTTTATTTCATGCCTGAATAACCAACATCTACCGTATTTTGTTATTCTCTGCATATCCTTCCCTCTCTTGGCATTTCAGCAACAAACCCCTTCTAGGACTTGTATTCTTTGTGTGTTTTTGATATGTGCTATGCAGCAGCCATTGCCTTGACGTACCCGGTTTCTTACATCTCTTACTAAGATTGAGAATGGGGGAAAATTTTAAGGGATTGGAAAGCCCTGTTTGCTCCAGTTCAGGACAATAAGAAAATGTGGTATTGGGGTGTGCATCACTGTACCTGCAACAAAAGTTGTCGAAGTAATTTCTTTCTTCATTTCCCTCTTGCAGGGGCTGAATGTATTTGGAGCTCATATGTGCGTGTTAAATCGCAGACCGCGTGCTCTGTGGTGTCATTCTTATTGGGCCTCTCTGTCTTTTTTGTTTTGCTGCCCCAATGAGATACCTGGAAAAAGGCAAGAGCTCCCTTTTCCTAAATGTCCCACAGGCCATTTCAGCTCTCAGAGCAGCAGGTAACTCGCCAGACAGCCTCCTCTGGCTCCCACACCCTGCCCTCTATGCTGGTCCTCAGCACTCAGATCCATCGAACATTTCCCTGGCTGGGCATCCCGGAGTAAATCCGATGAAGCAGCTTTGTGTTCCGCTTTACCCATGCAGCCATCGTTTGCTGGGAGTTCCTCCGAGCAGGCCGACTCCATTTGCTGACACGCGCCCATAGACCGGGGAGGGCGTGCGGGGAGAGGAGCTGCCGCTCGCTTCTGGGGCTGTTGCTTTCCACATCGCTTCGGCACGTGACGGCGCAGCCTCCCGCGCGGTGTCCCCATGAGTGGCGCGGTCCAGAGGGCAGCGGCT